>NC_055961.1:1002500-1235000 GCF_018492685.1 Alosa sapidissima
AGTATTTGTGTCATTGTTTAATTACATACAGTAAATAGTTATTGATATACAATATTTGTTGTGTTGCATTAGTGTGTTTAGTGACGCACAGCTGGCCAGGACTCCTAAAGGAACACTGTTCATGACTTCCTTCTTCCTCTTAAACTGATACCAAAAACACAGGACAAGGAGATGTTGAGTCATTGTCCAACACAAATCATTGACCAAGAAACCAGTATAAAAAAAAAAAAAACAGTCTAAAAAATCCCCCTGAATGAAAGTCTTTGTGAGCGGAAGTTCCCTCGTTCAGGACGAGCACCTGCCATGTGTACCTGTGTGACACCTCGCACTGACTCAAGTCAATCACTGTGTTTGTCATGGAGGTTTCGGAGCGATGGCCCTGGTGACTCACCTCCTCCACGCTGCCCTGTGAGTATATAAGCAGGTAAGCAGTGCAGCAGTCAAAACAAGACGAGCAGACATGAGCACCTTCAGCATCTGGATTCTCTTAGTGCTGGTAGCAGCGGCATACGCAGTCCCCCTGTCAGCCCAATCAGCCGCAGACGAACACAACGACCATGTAGCAGAGGTAGGTCCATTAATTCATTTTTTTATACTTTTTTTTACTAATTGTTTTTATTTTATACAAATTATTTTATAAAATGATATTGGGCTTGTGTGCTCGCCGCAAGAGGTTCTGCTATTGCACTTATTTTTGAGATGGCAAAACAGTCGTTTCTCTTTCTGGCTGTGTCTGTATAACACTTCATACTTCAATATTACCTAATGTCTCTGAAGTGTTCTTAAAGATAAAATGTCATGGTGTTAGCATAGTCTCTATTCTTTTCTAGAAATACACAGATATGTTGTAGAAGTGGACTTATGATTGTTTCTCTTTTAGCAATTATACTATAAATATATTAGGCCTGCATAACTGGATGATCAACTATTATTTGCCATAAATTGTCTCAGTATAGTGTAGTATTTAGTAAGTGTTTTCTAGAAATGCATGAATATATATATCATGAAAATAACACAGACATTTAACTGTTGATCTCCCAAAGAAATACTTGAAGCGATTCTACAATCTGACGGAGGAGTCGACTCCCTCGGCCAGACGGCTGATGAGCCAAAGAAGTCGCATCCTGAGTGAGATGCAGAGCTTCTTCAAACTCAAGGTGACCGGCGTTCTGGACGAGGAGACGCTGGAGATCATGAGGAAGCCCAGGTGTGGCGTACCTGATGCAGTCGCCCGCTACAGCACCTTCGGACACAACCTCAAATGGCAAACAAACAAGCTCACATACAGGTAAACAAACAAGCTCACACAGGTAAACAAACAAGCTCACATACAGGCAAACAAACAAGCTCAAATGGCAAACAAACAAGCTCACATACAGGTAAACAAACAACCTCAAATGGCAAACAAACAAGCTCACATACAAGTAAACAAACAAGCTGACACAGGTAAACAAACAAGCTCACATACAGGTAAACAAACAAGCTCATAAAGGTAACTCAGTCGTAACCCTTTCAAACAGATCTCATTTGATTCACTAGCATGACAAGACTGTGGAATATAGTGGAAGTAAGCAAGCTCAAACTCAGACAAGTAAGGCAAAATGAAACAAAACAACATCAAAATCGTCAAGACATCGTAAAAACTGTAAGGCAATTCTAATTTTGCTAAGATATCAATGCACTGTAAATACAATGAAATTGATAAACAAACAAGCAAGCATAATGGAAATCGATACAATGTTTTGTATCTACTTTTCAATATCTCAATGTTCAAATGAGCTCTTTATATTTATATAAGTCAGTGTTGACCCTGGAAGTGAGTAAATAAACGAGTAAATAATGGAATGGTCTCTTCCCTCCTGTAGGATTGTGAACTACACGCCAGACCTGCCCACATCAGAAGTGGACAGCGCCATCGAGAAAGCCCTGCAAGTCTGGGCACAGGTGACTCCCCTGAGGTTCACACGCATCTACGCTGGCACGGCTGACATCATGGTCTCCTTCGGCAGCAGAGGTGTGGATACTACTCACACTAATCCCAGAACTAACACACACTTTGTCCCTCATGAGTCACGCTTAATGATATTACAACACACACTTTGTCCCTCATGAGTCACGCTTAATAATATTTCCAAAGACACATCATCTTCAAGCCAGTTTAGTGACTTTGGCCTTGGAGATCATCTTCCATAGACAATGGACGACAAAAGACAATTTACTCAGGGAGAAATACAACACAAGAAGGAGATACAAACCAAGTGCCCATACAATAGAAATCCAACATGTTCTGAGCCATAGAGATGTGCTGTGAGATGTGCAGATGCATATTTATATTTGATGTTTTATTTGATGTATTTATACTTTATTTATACTTAATTTGATATTTTATTTGATATTATTTGACTTTATTTCTACCGTGCTTCTGTCTTGCAGACCATGGAGATTTCTACCCATTCGATGGGCCTGGTGGCACCTTGGCTCATGCATTCGCGCCCTCTCAAGGAATTGGAGGAGATGCTCATTTTGATGAGGACGAGACCTTCACTTTCCGCTCCTATCCAGGTAAACAAACTTGTTCACACCGCTTTGAGCCTCGTTGATGCAGTCACATGGTCTGTTAAATGAGCCCATGTTTTAGAAGAGCAGGGTGTAAATCACATGGTCTGTTAAAGGAGAACTATGCAGGATTTAGCTTAGTTTAACTTAACTTAACAGTCATTGGAATAGTTATATGACTTTTTTCGGGTTGATTGGTGGCCGTCTCGCTTCCCCCTAGGGCCTGTGAGCGGAAAAACCACCCTTGCAACTGTGGGCCGGCGGGCCGACGGCCTCAGTGTCAGGAAGTATAACGAGTGTAACAAATTGCTTTACTGCATTCAAATACACATACACGCCAGGCACCGGCTAGAAAAATGTAGTGATGGAGTTTCTCAGACATTAGTCATGACAGCCATCGAAAAGCAGCAGAAAGTGAGTAAACCGTTTTGGAGGAACAGGGAAGAGGAAAACAACAGCCTGACCGATTGAGGAAAACGACAGACTGACCGATTGAGGAGTGTCGTAAATCATATACTACCTGTGAGGAGTGTCGTATATCATACACTACCTGCGAGCAAAAAGCGAAAACAGTGAAAAAATTGCCGAAACTGCATAGTTCCTCTTTAAACGAGCTCAGGTTCATGTAGTTGAGTTACAGCACAGCTGCTCGTTATTGTTGTTGTTGTTGTTTACCATCATGACTAATGAATGGTATATCTCCAACTCTCTCAACTGAAGTGTAAGTGTTAGCACAGTTACAGGAGCGCAGTTGTTGTTGTTGTTGTTGATGTTGTTGTTGTCAACATGTTTGCTACACCCCATAACAGCGTGTTCCCTCTGTCCCCCTTCGGCCAGGTTATAACTTGTTCCTGGTGGCTGCCCATGAGTTTGGTCATTCTCTGGGCCTGTCCCACTCACAGGACGCAGGGGCGCTCATGCATCCCGTCTACAGCTACAGAGACCCCGACACCTTCCTGCTGCCACGGGACGACGTCAACGGGATCCAGTCTCTCTACGGTAAACGCCAACGTCTGAGCAGCCGTCATATGCTGTAGCTGCACCCAGTAACGGTGCTGTAGGATGCTATGCTGCAGGTAGCAAGAGCTTAGCATGTGGCAGAAGTCAGATGTGTACAGGACTGGAGATGCTGTCATGTTGTAGCAGAAGTCAGATGTGTACAGGGTGAACAGGACTGGAGATGCTGTCCTGCTGTAGCAGAAGTCAGATGTGTACAGGGTGAACAGGACTGGAGATGCTGTCCTGCTGTAGCAGAAGTCAGATGTGTACAGGGTGAACAGGACTGGAGATGCTGTCCTGCTGTAGCAGAAGTCAGATGTGTACAGGGTGAACAGGACTGGAGATGCTGTCCTGCTGTAGCAGAAGTCAGATGTGTACAGTGTGAACAGGACTGGAGATGGTGTGCTGCTGTAGGTCACAAGAGTGTAGCACATCTTATATTAGGCCATTACGTGTGGCACAGCAATTTATAAACGCAATACGTTTATATATCGCAAACGTCCGGAAATCCAACCCAGGACGACCACATTCAAAGCAGCACCATGCCAGCCAAGTCATATTATGGGCTGTATATGTATATGATCTGATTCGTTATGTCTATACAGCTCAGTAGTTGCTGACCACAGCTGCATGCGAGTTTTCAGTAGCTGCACTCTTGAAACGAATGTGATGTCCCTATCTGGACACAGAGATGTGTTAAAAACAACACAAGTTGTGTTGTCCCTATCTGGACACAGAGATGTGTTAAAAACAACACAAGTTGTGTTGTCCCTATCTGGACACAGAGATGTTTTAAAACAACACAAGTTGTGTTGTCCCTATCTGGACACAGAGATGTGTTAAAAACAACACAAGTTGTGTTGCTTTCAGTGAGAAGACATGCAATCTGATGAGTGACAAACAAAAGCACATCTGTACAGCAGCTGAAGGGTGGCTCTGACATGTGCTTGCACAACATCCCTCAGCCTCACGAGTGTGTGTGTGTGTGTGTGTGTCTGTATCTGTGTATGTCTGTGTCTGTGTGTGTGCTTAAAGTATAAGTATATATACTTTTTTAATCCCGTGAGGGAAATTTGGCAAACATTTGGCTTGCACAACATCCCTCAGCCTCACGCGAGCGACAAGTGGGAACATGCACGTCTCGCCCGCAGGTCGTATCTGTACAGCAGCTAGTTTAGCTGAAGTGAGGTGGTCAGGACACTGACAGAGTGAGGTGGTCAGGACACTGACAGAGTGAAGGGCCCAGGACACTGAGGTGGTCACACACTGACAGACTGAATAGGGACTGAAAAGGCTGGCCAAGGCCCCTGCTGGAGCAGTGCTGCTGGGAAATGTAGTTGAGTGTGAAGTGCTGCTGGGAAATGTAGTTGAGTGTAAAGTGCTGCTGGGACATGTAGTTGAGTGTGAAGTGCTGCTGGGAAATGTAGTTGAGTGTAAAGTGCTGCTGGCAAATGCTGCTGGGAAATGTAGTTGAGTGTAAAGTGCTGCTGGGAAATGTAGTTGAGTGTGAAGTGCTGCTGGGAAATGTAGTTGAGTGTAAAGTGCTGATGGGAAATGTAGTTGAGTGTAAAAGTGCTGATCAGGCACCCATATTGGTATTGAGCAATAGCTTTATGATACCTTTTCTGATAACATGTTATGATATACATAAAGCACAAGTGACTGCAAGCACAAGACAATGTATCATTATCTGATGATCTACAGAAATAAGTCATCTGATTGGCCAATAACACACTGCTCAAAAAGTTATGTCATAATAGTTTATCATCAACTCTTCATTTGTTAGATTTATAGTGCAGCAGTCGAGGTTATTTTCAAGATTCACAATCTCTTAACATTTGTTCTAATTGTGTCAATAATTGAAAATTGTTTTGAAGAACATTAACAGAGCCATGTTGACTCATAGGTTCCAACCCTGACGTGGATGTAGTCAAACCAGAACCAGAACCTCCCACGACTCCCAACGCCTGTGATCCCCAGCTGGTCCTGGATGCTGTCACAACTCTACGCGGAGAAATGTTCTTCTTCAAGGACAGGTAGAACTTAACTGCACACTAACCCAACACCTAAACCTAATGCACATAATGACGCTCTGTGTGATTCCCCTCTAGCTAAGTCTGTGTGCACATAATGATGCTCTGTGTGATTCCCCTCTAGCTAAGTCTGTGTGCACATAGAGGCACAACACTGATGCTCTGTGTGATTCTCCTCTAGCTAAGTCTGTGTGATTCCCCTCTAGCTAAGTCTGTGTGCACATAATGACGCTCTGTGTGATTCTCCTCTAGCTTCTTCTGGCGTAGCACCTCTTACAGCAGAAGAGCAGAGCAACACCTCATCAAAAGCTACTGGCCTCTTGCCCCTAACAACATCGATGCAGCTTACGAGAGCCGATCATCAGACCGAGTTTTCCTCATCAAAGGTGAGTTTGAGACAATTTTCAGTAAGTTTTATGTAGACATTCATCACAACCTTGTACTGATATGTTTTGATCAGTGAATATGATTCCTAAATGTTGAAAACTGGCACTCTGAGCCTGTACACATGTACACTTACTATTATTACTTGTTTGTTTTTGTGCATGCAGGCAGAAAAGTTTGGGCCCTTCACGGCTACAACATTGAGAGTGGCTACCCGAAGAGCCTCCACAGTCTTGGACTCCCCATGTCTGTGAAGACGGTCAATGCTGTCTTCCATGACCAACAGTCTGGCAAGACCATATTCTTTACTGGCAACTACTACTACAGGTATGCATCTCACTTAGTTACCTTGGGAACAGCATATGTTGTCATAGGAATAGGAATTATACCTAAATTCATAATTCCTCTTAATCTTTTATGTACCAATATACATGAAAGAGTCCCTAGCTATTAAAACAGAATTCTGTCATTTCTCCACATTGAAGTGAAGGCATTTAGTAGACACTTTTATCAACGTTAAAATGAAGGCATTTAGTAGACACTTTTATCAATGTTAAAATGAAGGCATTTAGTAGACACTTTTATCAACCTTAAAATGAAGGCATTTAGTAGACACTTTTATCAACGTTAAAATGAAGGCATTTAGTAGACACTTTTATCAATGTTAAAATAAAGGTATTTAGTAGACACTTTTATCCAAATCAATCCATCTGGCAATGGCTGGGAAACAAAGCCCAGTTGATCGTGTTCTAAGCAGCGATGTGCACCACCATGTTACTATGGTGCAACACCACGCCCATAATGTCACTACGGGGCAGTTCATGTCCATAATGTCACTACGGGGCAGTTCATGTCCATAATGTCACTACGGGGCAGTTCATGTCCATAATGTTACTACGGGGCAGTTCATGTCCATAATGTTACTACGGGGCAGTTCATGTCTTGGGTATCCTTTGGGTATGTCTGAATCCATACACACAAATTCCCCTAAAATGTCTTGCTAAAATTAATATTCATCAGTATTACCGTACAGAAGATTGTTCATAACATTTATTTTTATTGTAAAATTCTTATCTTGTTTTGTTTATAGTTATGACGAGAACAGAAGGGACATGGACCAGGGTTACCCCAAACTGGTGGATGAGCGGTTCCCCGGAATGACAGGAGAGGTCACTGCTGCCTTCCAGTATAGAGGTGAGTCAACAGCACAAACACACACATAATCTACTCAAACACACACATAATCTACTCAAACACATATAATCTACTCAAACACACATCCTCTACTACATTAACTCTACAAACACACATAATCTACTCAAACACACTTTATCTACTACATTAACTCTACAAACACACATAATCTACTCAAACACATATAATCTACTCAAACACACATCCTCTACTACATTAACTCTACAAACACACATAATCTACTCAAACACACATCCTCTACTACATTAACTCTACAAACACACATAATCTACTCAAACACACTTTATCTACTACATTAACTCAACAAACATACATAATCTACTACATGAACTCTACAAACACACATAATCTACTCAAACACACATCCTCTACTACATTAACTCTACAAACACACACATAATCTACTCAAACACACATAATCTACTCAAACACACATCCTCTACTACATTAACTCTACAAACACACATAATCTACTCAAACACACATTATCTACTACATTAACTCTACAAACACACATAATCTACTCAAACACACATCCTCTACTACATTAACTCTACAAACACACATAATCTACTCAAACACACATTATCCACTACATTAACTCTACAAACACACATAATCTACTACATGAACTCTACAAACACACATAATCTACTCAAACACACATTATCTACTACATGAACTCTACAAACACACATAATCTACTCAAACACACATCCTCTACTACATTAACTCTACAAACACACATAATCTACTCAAACACACATTATCTACTACATTAACTCTACAAACACACATAATCTACTCAAACACACATAGGCCACCTCGACGCAACGTGGGGCAAAGCGCAAGGCAGAAGAACAACTCTTTTGAACAATGCGCCCAACGTATGATCACAAAATCATGCCGAATGTGGACTGGAGATGCCTTAAAGCTCTTTAGGCTTTGCGCCTCTGACCAAGCGATTCAGATCGCCAAGATAGGGCCTTTTATCTATTCAAACACACACAATCTACTACTTTAACTATACAAACACACATAATCTACTCAAACACGCATAATCTACTACATTAACTCTGGTGTCAGACAACACAAACATTATCTCTGGTGTCTTTGAATGAACAGCAGTGCCATTTAAAGGAGTATGACGGACGCTGAGTATGACGCTGATGTTTTCTTTCCAGGCTTCACCTACCTCTACAGTGGGCCCCACATATTTGAGTTCAGTTTCAGCAGCAAGAGGCTGTTTCGTGTCCTGAGGAACAGCTACTTCCTGAGATGTTAGATCAGATTTCTATGGTCATCACGACAAACTGTCAAATGATCGATTTCATGGGTTTACTATTCCATTACTTAAATGATAATATATATTTTATAATTTTTTGATAATATATTTTTTTCAATGAACACTATGAATATTTAAGATCTATGTAAAATATAGAGCTATCCTTGTTTTATGTCAGACATGTTTAAAATTGCTCCAATAATGAATTATGTAATAATAATTATAATAATGTGAAGATTTGAATGTTTTTGCACCGTAGTCCAATGGTATGGTTTTGAATCCTTTCTCCCTTTTGTATACTTGTTGATATATTGTCCCTTTTCTTTCAAATAAATAATTAATAATAATAATAATAATAAAAGATTTCTGTATGTTTATCTTTTTGAAAAACTTATATGAAACCTTAAACAATGAAACAATCTGCCTCTATAAATATATATTTAACAGTCTAGAGCATTGCCTCTCGTTTTAACGGCTATTTAGGCTATCCTGTCTAGGCTAATTTTCCTTCAACAATCTTTTTTCAGATGCAACAATATCTATTATCAGATGCAACCATATCTATTATCAGATGCAACCATCTGAGGGAGCTATACTGTCAATACTGTCTCTTACAACTTAAATGAAAGTTTACAGTGACCTCTGCTGGCCTGATACTGTTTGTGCACTCTGTGTTACATGATCAGCCTCCCCTTGCAGGGCCTTGAGGGTTTCCAAACCATGTCTCCACCATGTCTCCACTAATGGGCCTCTTCATGTTTTTGTGTGCGGGAGGACAACATGTATGATGTTTCTGTCACACATCAAGACTGGTATGACATGGAATTCCTTCACGCCGAGGGCTAGACTTATGCTAGGCAGTAACACTGCCATTTGTACTGTACTGGATCCTATAGCCTATATAGCTAGGCAATAACTCTGCTATCTGTACTGTACTGGACCCTATAGCCTGGATCTTATAGCCTATATACAGTGGGTCCCAGTTAAGTTTGGACGGGTTCCTTCAGGAATCACGCACCCCATTTTCTCAGCAGAAATGGCACAAACTGCAGTTGACACAAACAACCACAAGGTGTCACTTTGGAGTTCTGCCACTACTATTTTTGATGCGACTTGACTTACTGCTTCCATGATGCATTTTCCAAGTCAGTAGAACAATCAGAGAAAGCTGAGCCATTACCAAACATATATGATAATACAATAGCGTGAGTTTATATATCTTATACCCTATTTGTCACGGTTACTTATAGATTTGATAGTGTAACGATAAGCGCATGAGACTTTCAGCGGGGGCACGGGAACTTAAACTGATCACGGTAGTTTAAGCTTACACTTGACAAAACATTCTAATATGAAAATGTAGATGCAATTGTTGTAAGATGGTGCAGCTCCTTTAAGAGAGCACCGTGTGCAGGGATGGAGAGAGAGAAAGCGAGAGGGGATATGTGTTAGAACTTAGATGCGTGTGGAAAGTGCTGTTGAGACTGGAGCGAGTCATATTCAAAATAATGCAAAAAATAAATCCGCAGATAAAACCAATTATCCTCATTCATTGCAACCGCAGCATGCCTGCTTGCCGACATTCAAACGAAAAAGATATCAAAGCACCTTTTGCGTTTGAATGTAGCACGAATTTAAACAGCTTGACAAATTATTTAGCTAATTGATTATAGCCTGTACAGCAATTGTTGAACATTTACCTGTACAAGTACATTGTTAGCCTACAGACCAATTTCCACAATGCACATCTTATCAACAGTTTGAATGTCGTGTGTTTCTGCATTGACAAATACCGTTCAGCACAATGATTCATGCCCAATTAATTTCCCCTGTTAAAGTGTTCGCCTTTGTTACACTATTTGGTTTCATGATGTAGCCTATGATAAACACCATATGGCCAAATATGTGACTCAGCTAATGTTATAGGCTATACAATTTCCCCTCTTAAAGACAAGCTGGTGTAGCTTATTAGACTAGGCTACTAAAATGCACCGACGGTAGCCTTGGCTATGTGTAAAGTAAGCTATCGCATGATTTCATGCACGTAAGTTCATGCATCTGTCAAGTTCGTACAGAGCCTCGCACCCCCTTGCGACGGCCCTGCAGCTCCTCCTAAGACAGCGAGGAAAAAGTTAAAATACGCGATAAACCCGGGAAAAGTTGACAGGTTTGTTTCGGTCCCAGTGATTATTTGTGAAATTGTGCAAACGACAGCCTTTTCAAGGCATTTCAAGGAAGGAGTCGTAGCATGCAAGCTCCCAAATTGACCCAGTAGCCTACAGAAGGCATCAATAGCCTAAATTGTTGGGACTGGGGAGGGTCATGCGTTTTTTCTCAATCACTTTGGAGGGTCATAGAAAAATGTCTTGCTGGCGAGGGAGGGTCACGTCTTTTTTGACTAACACTCCCAAAACTCCTCCGGTAGCCCCTTAAATAAATAACGAACAGTCCTTAATTGATTATAGCCTGTAGGCCTACACCAGCAATTGTTGAACATTTACCTGTACAGGACATTGACAGTAGCCCAGCCTAACAAGGAGATGTTGCAAAAAAGACGCAATTAATCAGAAATAAATAATGTAATCTGCATCGCTTTATTTAACAAACTGCAAGCAACAAGAGGGTTGAGTTCGCTGTGAGGCCAAACCCAAGAGCAGAGCCTATCTGCTAAGGCACTCGATAGACTATAACGAGCTGTGTGCGCCTGGAAAGACAATAAGATGCTTTCTGAATAGCACAGCGAAGACGGCTACCATTATGACTTTGCCGTTTTGGGACATTAAGCTTTTTCACGTTAAGCCCCCCTCCCCCACCCCCTTCTTTCACAAGCAGTGGGGGAGCGCGGGGCACAAAGTAACACTTTTTGGTAGACAAAGGAGGGTTCTCCGCGCTTCTGTCGTTTGGCCACAATCCGGTGCAACCAGGCCAGGACAGATATTTTAGAGCAGGGGTGTCAAACTCATTTTCATAGAGGGCCACATCATTGAATTTATAGGTTACTGAGGGCCACATAATCGGCGAACATGTGCATGGTGCAACCATGAAATCGGTATTGCAGTATGGCTTCAAAATGGGTGTGTAATGGTCCTAACCACTTTAAAACAGTGTGGCTGAAATAAAAAACAAACAGCCTACAACAGTAACATTTTCAAATGCAACTTCTAGGCCTACAGTATTAGTTAACAACTGATCAATATGCATTCATGGACTGACATTGATGAGAATAAACTGCAGTCAATAATGTGCATAACAATGTCCATAACACATATCACCACTAAAATTAACTGTGGCTAAGAAAGGTACTGTGTGTGTGTGTGTGTGTGTGTGTGTGTGAGAGAGAGAGAGAGAGAGAGAGCTATGGTACGTACACCCACCCACCCCCACCCCCGCAAACACTAGCCTACATAGCATAACAATATCCACATGCAATAATACAACAACAACGTCTACGATGACCTATTCATTTGGACAAATTGACACAGCCCTATAGCTAAAGTTACCTTTAGTTTTGTTCTATCGTACCGTGACGTCTGGCTTTAAACAGCTGTAATCTAAGGTTCTGACAAGCACACCAATTGCCTACCTTGTTCTTGCCCATCTGGAATAACTCCTCTAGCTTTGCTGTCTCCATCCTTTCTGTTTTCGTTGTTTAAACTTGTGATATCCATAACTAGTAAATTAGCCCAACATTGTGTGCTGATAACCATATATAGATAGCCGAGTAAAAGAAAACAACAAGTAGCCTAGTTATGTGCCTGCATGCGTATTCTGTCTTTAAAGTTTAATAATGTTCTGAACCTTTTACTAAAGAATAAAGAAAATTAAGAAGACATCTGAGCTGCACTGGCGTCTCTCCTTCTCTCTAACACTTTTTGGCTTTGGCTAAATATTTCTAAAATCATTTGAGTTTCACTAGTCACATGTTTTAACAAGCAACACTTCTTATTGAACTAATAACAGACGTGTGTCGAAAATTGACTTTATTTTCCATACGGAGAAATAACATATGCAGAGTCTACCAAGGTCAATCTTGCCAAAAAAGCCCTCAAACCTGAAAACACAAGAGGCAAAAGTGCAAAAAATCACAAAACTAACTAAACTAACACGCACATATTTTTGTATTGCAATCATTGTAGCCTACAGTTGTAACAGCGCGTAACAGTCGTTTTACTCCCCGTATGCGCTCATTATAAAGAACGTTTAACGTGTCCCAAAAACAGCTATCAATTAATCACCAAACGTCTTATAAACAAGTATTGCCAGGAGCAACACCTTGCAATAATGCTGAGAAATGAGAGACTAATAAAGCGCTGAGAAATGAGAGACTAATAAAGCTTTAATAAATTAAAGATTAATAAAGCGTTAGGGGAAGATCACACAGTAACAGAGTTACACTCCTACTAGACTCAGCAATTAATGAACCACAATTTAAAAACAATATGTCAGTTTTTATGTGCCTACATGTACTTAAATGGTTACACAAAATGGTCTCATGAAATTAAATATTTATATGATTTTAAAGCCAGAAAGTGCCCGGTAAGTTACAGAAAATGAACATTAAAGTTCATCATCAAAACATCAAATTTTACCATCAAAGTCAACATCATCAAACATGCGGTTCTAAAAATACATTACATTAACAAAAAATGAACCAGCAAACCACTTTAAGCTGGTCAGGCTGGTTTCTTCAGCAGGGTTTACTTGTTTTCTATAATATGACCAAAGAATTTGTGACTGTGACTTCTAAGACGGTTTCAGGAGTCATGGTAACATGTTGTTTACTGTTGCTAAAAATATCTGAAATGATCATCCCTGCTGAACAGAGATAGTGCCTGGAGGAGAGTTGCCCATGTAGTTGGTGTTCCTGGTGGGTGTTTATCATTTTTTGTAAACTGATGTTAGCCAGCCAGCCTCACCTGAATGTGCTCCACAGGGACATGCACAGGAATTTTGAGGAGCAGTTGCTCTGACCTGAAAAAAGCCCCCCCCCCCCCAAAAAAAAAAAAAAAAAACTCACAGGCTGGATGGACTGAGAATAACAGGGTCTTTATTAAAATACATTTATACAAAAAAGTACAGTGGGCAGTGCTTCAGCTTCACTCGCGGTCCGCGCGTGGGATCACGCGACTTTAATTTGTATTTTTCCAGTGAGACGCGGCAACAACCCAAACAACCGGTAGATGGCTCAAGTGAGCAGGGTGTCTCGTAAAAAGAAATGGAGCCTGGAAAACCCTACACAGACTTCACTACAGACTTTAGCAGACTGGTTTAGAAATAATGTAATAGCCAGAAATATGCCTGCCCTGCCCTAATAAAGAAATATTTGGTTAACTGCGAGTGAATCCCGTTTGCAGCCGTAGAGACGCAGGACAAATTAAACATTCTGGTTTTCTCCGAGTGCAACGATGATAGACAGACATCATTTGGACAAAATATAGAGCATATTAACCTCCGTTGCTCAGCCAAATGCCTTCCTGTTACGTCCTGTTATCACGGAGTTACAGGCGATAAACGATTTTTGATGGTCACAAGTTTACTTCATTAGGGATTGTTCGTTATTTATTTAAGGGGCTACCGGAGGAGTTTTGGGAGCATTAGTCCAAAAAGACATGACCCTCCCTCGCCAGCAATACATTTTTCTATGACCCTCCAAAGTGATTATGAAAAAATCACTGTCAACTTTTTCCGGGTTTATCGCCTACTGTATTTTAACGTTTTCACATATTTGGCCATAAGCCGTTTATCATCACGAAACCAAACTACAAAGGCGAACACTTTAACAGGGGGAATTAATTGGGCATGAATCATGCTGAACGCTATTTCGCTACCTTAGAATAATAAGGTTCTATCTGCGTTTTGAGTAGGTACAACCGGGACGATTGAAACGGGGACGAATGAAACATTCCGGTTTTCTCTGAGTGCAACGATGATAGACAGTCATCATTTGGACAAAACATGGAGCATATTAACCTCTGTTGCTCAGCCAAATGCCTTCCTGTTACGTCCTGGTATCACGGAGTTACAAGTGATAAACGATTTTTGATGGTCACAAGTTTACTTCATTAGCGGTTTATTTTTTTGGATTATTAAAGAGTGTTTTTCATTTAAAGGTTTGACTTCGTGTTTATTCAGTAGAGCATTTAGTGCTCTCCCCAATCCCAGACGTTCACATTGCATGTTTGTTTGTAATGGATGCAACCGCGAGATAGGCTATGCGTTTGACAATGAGTTGTTAACAGAACCAAGACATATAGCCCAGCAGCAATCTAGGGACTGATCGTTATTTATTGAAGGGGCCAATTTTGAGTGCTTCAGTTGGAAGTTGCATGGCCCTCTCTTGCCTGCTAGAAATTGTTCAATGACCCTCCGACAGAATTGTTAAAAAAGACATGACCCTCCCCTGCCAATTGTCTTCCGCCCGCGCCACAGCCACACACTTTGTGATAACGTTCTTAAATCAATCTTTCCCGTGAGCTTGCATACCAGTCCTTCCTTTTCAAATGTGTTGCGCCTGTTTGCACAATTTCACAAATAATCATATGTGATTAATAGTATGACAAATAATCCATGTGCACGGGGACAGAAACAATGCATGCCAACCTTTTCCGTGTTTATCACGTATTTTAACTTTCCCCGCTGTCTTGCCGTTTTAATGTTTTCTCGTAGAATATCCCATATTTTAATACCCTCATAACAGCCCTGCCATCGGGCCTGTCTCTCTGTTGCCCTGTTGCTACCCCTTGCCCTTCCAACGAAACAGATGTCTTCAAATCATCGTTTTCCTTGCTTGAAGGCGAACTTAGAGTGATGTTAACCTTTTTAAGTTTAACGGCGTGATTGTCGTGAGAGCACGATTCATTGGGGCTTGCATGTTCGGCCTTATGTCTACGTGCGCACCTGAGGCTACTCAGCTGCAAGAGAAATAATTTCCCCTGTTTGTATGTTCACTGCAAGTTGGCCTACCATAACCAACTCTGCACTGTAGACTGGCTATTTATATTTTTCTGTGAAATAAGCAAATGTATTTGTTCAACTTTATGAAGCAGAATTACGCATAGGGTACTTGGAACATAATACATTTGACAAAGGACAGATGAATGTTGCTAGTGACAAAATATTAACTTTCAGTGTTTTACGATGTCTTTGTCATGGGGAAGTGTTTTTCCCCATGCATTTATTCTAGGTTACTGTCAGTGACTGCCGTGAGAGAAGCGGGTTCTGTGTTTCGTTCATGTCAGTGACTGACGCGAGAGAAGCGGGGTCTGTGTTGTGTTGTGTTGCGTTGCGTTAATTTATTTTCATTGGGCATACCGTGCCGTGCCGTCCACAGCTCTTCAGTTCTGACAAAGCCAAAATTACTCCTTTTGAAACAGTGAGTGCAGGAAGCGCGTTTGTATGGTTATATTGCTTGACGGGGGGGGGGGGGGGTTGTCCCAAAAAGCAGCTTTCAGCCATAAGGCTACTTTGAGAACATTTCAGTTCACCCGACACTAATATTCAAAATGTTGAAAACTATTTCGGCATAGCCTATAAAGCAGTTTAATTAAATGGAATGTTAGTTGTAAACAAACGAGCTACTTGGTGAGGCTTGGCCTCACAGATGCGCTCGTGCCTCAGATGGCAGGAAAAATCTTCACGATATAGGCCTATTAACTAACCACCCGATTCACGTTGGCTGGGGGGAAGGGGGGCCATCAGACATTTGTGCCCAGTTAATCCGGCCCTTCCCCCAAAAAATCACACCTTCCCACCTCTGACAGCTTAAAAGAAGTCAAGAGGACTCCTTACTCACAGACCTATTCACAAACCTGCGGTTTTGAAATCGCGAAGAAGCAATTTTGCATTGTAGGCATAACTAACATGCAATACCGCTGCCAAAACTAGGCTAATCATTGTCAACATGTAAATTAAATGTAACATTATTGTGAATCAAATTAAAATGTTCTCTTTTGCAAACGTAGGCATAGTAACAGAATAATTTAATAATGTTACAAAGATATACATCAATCTGTATGTTTCAGTGGGCTACTAGGCTATTTGTTTTGCCTTGATTCATTTAGGCTAGGCCTTTTTATTCAGGGGCCGTATTCACAAAGAATTTTAAGGCTAAAAGTAGCTCCTAACTGGCGAATTTAGGAGCAACTCCTAAAAATAATGGGCGTGTCACTCCTAATTTTAGGACTCCTAATTTTTTCACAAAAAGTAATTCACAAAGCATTTTAGACCTAAAAGTAGCACCTAAGTCTGGGACAGCTTAAGTCGAGAGGACTCCTAACTCACTAAGACCTATTCATAAACAGCTTTTTTGTGGCATTTTACGTTGCGATGTTTTGAAATAGCCTATGCGCAACAGGAGCTTCCAATCGCAAGGGAACAATTTTGCATTCATAAAAGGGATGCAATAACGCCACCAACAACAACCAAAACTACTCATTGTTAACATGTAAATGAAATGTAACGTTTCATTGTGAATCAAATTAAAATGTTCTCCTCTTTGCAAACGTAGCCTAGGGATATGGTGACAGATTAATTTAATAATATTGCAAAGGTAGGCTACTGCATCAATCCATAGGCCTATGTTTCATTAGGCTACTAAGCTATTTGTTTTGCCTTACTCTTTATTCATTTAGGCTAGGCCTTTTTATTCAGTTATTAATCATCTTCCGTCCTTCGCACTACTTGTGTAGCGCACGCATTCTCCGACCTGTCACCTGTCAGTCATCATCGGAAGAGAGGTGTTTGGAATTCCCGCGTTACAATCGTCAGCCAATCAAGGTGGTCACTTCAGTCAAGCTCGTGCATGAGTAATGACATCATCCATAGCCACGAAGACTCACTCCTAGTTTAGGAGTTGTCTGAAAGGCTTTGTGAATAACTTTTAAGAGAAAACTCCAATCTAAAATCTTTAAGTGCGATTTAGGAGTAGCCTACTCCTAGTAGTAAGATAAAAGCCTTTGTGAATAGCCTACGGCCCCAGTTATTCATCATCTTGCGTCCTTGTGTAGCGCACGCATTCTGAGACCTGTCACTCATCATCGTAAGGGAGGTGTTTGGAATCATGCCCGCGTTACAATCATCAGCCAATCAGCCAATCAAGGTGGTCACGCTTGCCCATTTACCCAAATTAATGGTCGAATATTACTGATGATCATTGTTATTTAAGAACATGCAGTGTGCGTAGGGTACCAAAAACATCTTGCTCGTAAAAAAGCATCATAACGCACATTCTGGCAGTCTGTTATTTACTGTAGGCTGCGCAAACCACATGCCTTTATTTTGGGCAAGCCTGCATTCATTCATTCATTCAACCTTTATTTATTCTCGGAGGGTCATTGAGGGAAGCCCTCATTTTCAATGAAGCTGAAATTACAGAAGCGAAGCAAAGCGCTCCACAAACAAGACAACATTCGAGGCCTTCTGTTGAAGAATTTTATATAAAGCCTGCGCTGACAGTAATCCTCCTGCCCCTGATAGGCCTACCACAGCTGTGGATAGTGTGGAATGTTCAAGTAATAACACAATCCAATGTGTGTCTCAATTGTCCCCCGCTGACCACCTCACACATTTCTCTAGATTTTGCAACGAATTTACATGACACAATGCCATAAAATATGCCAGTTTTAGGACACAGAATAATGTTTGTAATGATACCAGGTAGGCCAGGTATTGTCGAAGGTGCATGGTGAAGTGAAATTCTTACTTTGGAAAACAAACATTTGCCGATATCATCGCCGATCATCAGAATATTGCAACAGATTCTGTGTTCTGGACTGTAGGTAACTTGTTAAGCCAGTGGTTCTCAAACTTTTATTTCATTCCCCACTTTGATCAAGGGGCATGACTGATGATCGTGGAGATAACGTGTTATCCCGAGGCTTTTGCAAGTCAGCATCTTCGACGGTATCTATTAAAAATATAAGTTTTCGATGTCCCAAACGGAGAGCCATACTTTATTGTTTTTTACGATCTCTATGCTACTCACAAAAATGTAGGCATGGGGGCATGATGAAGTAGGTTATCCAACTGTCGTGTGTTAAATTATTGTGATTACGAGCCAGTGGTTTTAAACATTATGCGTGACTCGGACATCTAACTAAATGCAACAGGCTCATATCGTCCTCGCATTCGCAAAATGAGGACCAGTGTTTTGTCAAATTGCAAATAGCTATTCGTTTTAACTATTTTTTTTATGATAGTAGCCTATACAAAAAGCACTTCATACTATCTTAATCTTGGAATATGGGGAGGGAAGTGGCGCGTCTGCAGTCAGCCAAATATGAATGTAATTCTGCGGCATAAAGCAGATGTAATTGTTTATTGTACAGAAAAATAAAAATGACATGTCAAGCAGTCAATTGACTACATTGCAGTCAAGAAGTAGGGCAAACTAATTTACGAAACCAAAACGTGGGTCATAGTTGTCTAAGCCTCTATTGCGTAGCCTGTTAAAAACGTCGCCAGATAGTATTAAATCGGCAACAACATTGTTTTCTGCAGAAGCCTACCCAAGGCTACAGATTAATTCTGAACAGTTATTTCTCTACTGGCTCAATTATCACACCACTGTTTTGATTTGCGTAGCTGCGTTAACCCCAACACTGACAATAATGTAGACAGCAAATTTCGATTTCGATTTTCGTGTAGTCAAGCCTTAAGCCATACCCAAGTAGCCTAAATCGAGGTAATGTTTAATTATGCATGATTTATTTTGTTATTGAATTCGTAGGCTGGGATTACTCTCGGCAACAATTATGTAAGGGACGGCAGGCAGAGCGATGTACAGTGGCAGAGCGACGCACAGTGGCTGAAAGTGGTACTAAAGCTTCACGCAGCTTCACGCCGCGTAATGCGCGAATGAAGTGGTCATTTGAAAGCGATGCCCACTGTATGAGAACATGGACCAACTACATCAGGATACTCTGTAGACATTTTACACATAATCAGGAAGCTACTTTGCTGTTCAGTGAGTCATGTGTTTAAAGTGGTACTACATTTAAAGAAACATATTTTTATTTTTTGCTTCAAGTGCATAAGAAAATACCACATTATGATGGCTAGGTTACACTTTTGTCCAAAGCCATATACAAATACAAAACAATATAATACTTAAATTTAACAGGGATCTATCAATAGCCTAATGAAATAAACAATGAAAATGAGGGGGGGGGGGGGGGGGGGCAATAATAAATAACAATGTCCATTCAATCAATAATATAACAATAACATGGTAACACTACATTAAGGAGAATATCAATAAAAAAACAATGTCAAATTAATCAACAGCCTAATGAAAATAACACAGTACTATACAAACCATAACACTTAAGAAGCGCTTAATGAACTAAGTGCATGTTGAACAGATATGCCTTTAGACCCCTCTTAAAAGACCGAAAACTATCACAGGAATGAAGAGCACTGGGCAACTCATTCCACCAACATGGAACCACTGAGGGAAAGAGTCTTGAATTTGACCTAGCGTTTAAGACTGGTCGACATAACAGACGCTCAACAGAAGACTCCAGTGGGCGGTTGGGGATGTACATCTTGATCGTTGAATCAAAATAACAAGGAGCAGATCCAGTCAGTGTCCTATAGGCCAAAGTGAGAGATTTAAATTTAATTCTGGCTACTGTAGGGAGCCAATGGAGAGTAACTAGGAGAGGGGTTACAGTGTGTCCTCTTAGGCTGATTGAAGACTAGGCGTGCTGCGGCATTCTGAATGATACTTCAAACAAAATAAATAAAAACATTCAAAATTGATTTAGTATCAACCAATAATTATTCTGATATTAATGTTCTTCTAACTTCTACATCTGTGTGTAGGCTACTGTTAAATACCAAGGCAGTTAAATGCAGTGGTATAGTCTATGTGATACACAGGACTACACAGTAAACCCACTTAAAAAGCATCACCATCTCAGTATACCCATTTAAAATAGGCAAGGATTGCTCACAGTATACCCACCACTACAGCTAACTAGACTACACCACTGGTTAAATGGCGCATTGCAATTTACAATTTGTGTGAGTTCAAGGGCATACAGAAAGTTGAAGTTTGGGTGGCATCAATAAAGAAAATAGAAACAAAGTGATGTGTACAGCCTCAAGTATGAATGATGTCAAGTTAACAGAAGGTTCAGAGCAGCGGCAGACCTATCTTGGTGCCACGCAAGTTATTGAAAGTCATGTGTTTCGTAGTGGTGCTGTGCCATGTCCCATGTATAAATAAGGGGCTTCAGGTTGATCCAGTGGGTGGTGTCAGGGAGATGAATGTCTGGGAACTTGGAGAAAGGGGGAGGACATGCCACCTCAGACCACCCCAGCCAAACCACTTCACGTAGGCATTCCCTTGCAGACTAATGGAGACCTCCTTGCCGCCACGTCCAGTACATTCAACCATCACCCATACCTTATCTGCAAAAAGGGAAGTTACAATAAAGTTAGTCAGACAATTTTACAATATTACAAAGCATATAATGAGGCACTCAACAACACTAGTAATACCAATTAATTAAATATATGTGTGCAATAAATGTCACTGCCTAGCTAATGTTAACTACACATTTAAACATGCGTTTAAACTGCAAACTGGCTAGTAGTTACATAAATATGACAAGTTGATGAGGACCATGCTTCATATAATGTTAACATACGTTGCTTTATCACATCATAAACTGTACTGACTGTGTAATCTCCATGTACAGTCAATGGTTACTCCATGTTGAGATGGCATACATTCAGATTGAGATATTTGAAAACAGCAAAAACTAATAAAACCGACTAAACATGCATCGACTCTTACGGGAGCTGTTTGCTAATCTTCACCTCAATGACTAACTTAGCCTACCGTTTACAGTAACGTTAATGTAGCTGCTAACGTTAGCATGTAATTCGCTGTCCGTATTTCTGTTGTTAGCTGATTAGTATTCACCATACTAATTTCTCACAGTCTGTAATCAACATAATAAGCTCTCTTAGACATATTTAAGAACAACAATAGACAAAAAAACTTTTCAGTTGATACACAAAACTTACCAGACAAGAACAAACCAAAGACTGTTGTTTGTGCTGTTTAGCTAACTCACAGCCGCTAAATTCATCCAGCCAGCTAGCCTTCGGCGCCGAGTCGACCTCATTATCGACCTGTGTTGTGGAAAGGGGAAGGGGGCGGGTTTCACTCGACAAGGGGCGTGTTTAACTCGCTGAGTGGGCGTGCCTTACCGCGACTCCTCTTCACTGCGCATGCTTCAACTTCTGCTGCGCAGCCGCACTTCAAATTGGTTGCAAATTTTCCAAGATGGCGTCGCCTCGGCGGCTTCAATTCCATAGAACACTGCTGAATGCAACCACACTGTCCAGTTCTATATATACAGTCTATGGTTGCGCACGCATGTTTCTGTGACGTTGCATAGAAATCCATGTATTGCACGTCATTTTGAATAATGAATAGCCTACGTCGAACTTGGCACCAAAGATTCTAGAGCGGCACGTAGCGCTCTATAATCTTTGCTTGGCACTGCACTTAGGCCTCTTGCCCGTAGCAAGACACCTGCCACGTTTGAAAACAATCGGATCGGTTTGAGAGATATGCGAATAACAGATACACACACACACACACACACAGATAAACAGACAGACATTCCTGTCATTTATAGATAGATAGTCTAGACCTATATTTGGGGCTTCTATATTCTTTCAGGCCAAGCGTTTAGTGTGCAAGTAGCGTGGCTATCCACTTTTATAATTGAGGCACATGCCAAATTTGTATTCAATTCATTAGATTGGTAGCCTGGCTAGCGCCACCACTTCTCAATGAGACGTGGTCTGGGAACCAAACGTTAATTTTCTCGTATTTGAAAAAAATGCCCAGATCTGTTTATTGGGTGCCACGGATGTCTATCAAATGCGTCTGTGCATAGCTCATCGTCGTCTTGCTTTCCCCCTTGTTCTGTGATTGGTTCCCTATCTCAGGCGAAAATTTGCTCCATGGTCTCCAGGCTGCCTTAGCAGCGTGAATCAAATCGCGCGCAAGGCAGCATGGGAACACCCAGGCTATTAGATTGGTTCTGTAACCTGTATATTAAGGATCTTTGCCTACACGATCCCAAACATTATCATATACTTCATCATGACTTGGGAGTTTTGGTTTGCTGACACCCGAAAATGTCAGACTGAGCAAACCTGACACTGAATTTTTGATTTCACTCTAGACAACGAATCATGCGATAGCCTAATACTACCAGTTCAACAATGACGGTGCACTTTTTCTGGAAGTGTGTGTGTGTGTGTGTGTGTGTGTGTGTGAGAGAAGTAGTTCGGTAGGCGGAGTTCTGCGACCGCGACTGTGCTCCACCATCAGGCGTTTGCATTGCTTCTCCCTTGTTTGAAGCTTAAGTACAACATGGCGAAAAAAGTTGCAGTTGTAACAGGTGCGAACAAGGGTATTGGACTTGCAATCGTGCAGGGGTTGTGCAAAGCTGGCTATGCTGGAGATATCATACTCACTGCGCGTAACGAGAAACTCGGACAGGAGACGTTGCAAAAACTGAAGTCCGAGGGATTCAATAACGTGCTCTTTCACCGTTTTGATATCTGCGACCAAACCAGTGCCGAAGAACTCCGGAAATTCCTAGAGAAGAATTACGGCGGTTTGGATGTCTTGATCAACAATGCTGGGATTGCATTCAAAGGTTTTTGACTTTAATTAAAGTATCTAACTGCACGTTTCGATATCACTTTTTGGCAGACCTGTGTGACTCTTGGCGGCAGTCTGTTCATTGCGTAACGTGGTATTTTGTTAGGCTGCAAGTGCAAACCTTTTCAGGAAAATTCTGTTCAGTCTTCACGGCCACGAAGCTTATTTCCAATGCTGTTGTCAGCCTATTAGGCTAGTGACAAATGGTCAGAAAGGGCTTTAGTTTTTGAGATACCCCTATCGGAGGTAGAACTAAACCCAACAATGTTTTTCCTCATCTCTAAGGTCTCCCATATATGAAATGGATTCTTGGCTAAAAATATTTTACTGCTAAGATTGTTAAATTAACAGATATTGTTATACACCCCAAAACCAAAAAAGGACTAAAATATAGCCTGTCCGTATTGGAGTTAAGGCATATAAATTAGTGCAGATCAATTACACGAGCTCTGAGACCTTTGAAACTTGGCATGTTTATAGTCAGGAATTTGCTTTACCTACTAGAAAAGACTGGATGTGAATATCTTGATGTATGGAATGAGTAGAGACATGTAAACATACACCTAAAATAAGCGGACATGCAAAAAATGAATATCTATGCAGAATGTTTTCATTTACTTTGTGGCTTCTTTGCCAGGGATTATCATAGAATATGGCTTGTTGGAAAGGTGGGGTTGTACTGAATCTAACAATACCAAATATGTAAATATAGTATGGCAAATTAGGGTGTTCACTCAATGTATGAGGTGTCCAAAATGAAAGAAAACAGAACACTGGCAAAATACAGTCTCAAGTCCAAATCACATTATAAGTGGTGAGAAGAATGTTGACAAATTCATTGTTACTGCAAGGTAAGTGCTGATCTATATCTACACTTAATAATGATACATTTCATATGAAACACAGATCCAATTGAATCAGGTTAACATTGGAATGAAACACCTTTATTAAAATATTTATTCACTTCAATTTTGTTTTGGTCAAGTCATTACTGAATAATGGAAAATAATATTGTTAGCTTTTGTCTGTCCAGACCAGCAGTGGACAGTAGAGCCTACACTGCTTACTTCACTCCTAAGTAGCTAAACAGTTAGTTGTAGAAACTACTTTCCCTAGCTAAGAAAGTACTTAGCCCTCTGACTAATGTTGCATGTGTAATTCAACTTGATTTGCATTTCAATGAAATATCATTTTTCCTTTTCACTAGTCTCTTGAATTATGGAGAATGTCTTACAGACATTGGATCCAAAGCTTTGTATCATTTGTGGAATATATTTTGAAAAGGGCACACTGCTGCCATTCTTGTCCACAGTCTCGTCACTTCCCGTTTTGATTACTGCAACTCTCTCCTTTTCGGCCTCCTCCACAAATCCCTCCATAAACTTCAACTAGTCCAGAATTTAGCTGCCCGCATCATAACTCGAACCCCCTCCATTCACCACATCACTCCCGTCCTCCATCAGCTCCACTGGCTCCCGGTTCAGTTCCGCATCCAATTTAAAGTCCTCCTGTTTACTTTCAAGGCCATTCACAACCTCGCCCCTCCATATTTGTCTGATCTCCTCCATGTTCCCACTCCCTCCCGCTCTCTAAGATCCTCTTCCTCCATACACCTGTCTGTCCCCTCCCGCTCTCTAAGATCCTCTTCCTCCATACACCTGTCTGTCCCCACCCGCTCTCTAAGATCCTCTTCCTCCATACACCTGTCTGTCCCCACCGCCCGTCTCACCACCATGGGGAGCATTCAGCCGCTCTGCTCCCCGTCTCTGGAATTCACTACCACCCCAACTTAGAAACATTGATTCATTCCCCCACTTCAAATCACAACTCAAAACACGTCTTTTTAAAACTGCTTATTCCATATGATGTTATTTTTGTTTTTGTTTTTTTAAATATTTTATATTTGTATGTACGGTGTCCTTGAGTGCCAAGAAAGGCGCCTTTAAATAAAATGTATTATTATTATTATTATTATTATTATTATTAAAACCCCACAGTAGAAGGCCTCCAACGCATACTTACCCTTGCTCAGCAGAGAGAGAGAGATGGTGATGTCCATAAAACTCTGGCTCCATATACAGATGATAAAGTTTCATATCATGTATCATGTAGAGCGAACTACTAGCCTGGCGGGCCATCCTATATAATTGAAATGTATAGTCTGGAATCGAACCATTCACCTCGCTTAATCCATGGGGCGGGCAGAGAATTGTCTTTCAAACTGCCTAGGCATGCAATAGGCCAGCGCTACGACCATATCCGTATCCGGTCGGCAAAACGGCAAATACATCCTTCTTCGAAAGGAATGACTTAAGTGCATTGTGTTGCTCAACTTTCAAAGAAAAGCACAAGTCCAACTCCTCCAAAGTTGACGCCAACGCCGATTTAAACAACCGCTCTTTGTTTCGCCATAGCCACCTTCCTTGTTGTTCACCGTCGCAGGACTGTCGTTAAGCCCGCCTTAAACTCTCTAACAAAATAGAGCGCTGTGATTGGATGACGTCCACGGCGTCAGCCAATAAGATCCCTATGGTTTGATACTAGACGTACAGGCTGAGCAAATTAATTTGCCGCCGCTAGGGTGCGTCTAGATTTCTAGGCTACAGAACTACTGCAGTAAGACAAATATCAGTGAGCAGCAGCAAGTTGCAAATGTTGAGAGTGAGAGCACATCTGCACCAAGAAGGCTGAGTAGGGCTGATACAACATCATTTCAAATACGGAGAGATTGTTTTATTTGTGGGAAGGCCAGCTCTAGATCAGAACCTCCAACCAGCCATTTCAACTGGTACAGGCGCAATGTAAATTATAGGCCTTTGGAATTTGGTCTCTGCATTTATCCCATCCGTGAATTAGTGAACACACAGAGCTCACAGTGAACACAATGAGGTAAAGCACACACTAACCCAAAGCAGTGAGCTGCTTTACTACAGCGGCGCTCGGGGAGCAGTGAGGGGTTAGGTGCCTCGAACCCCTAACCAGTAGGCCATGGCTGTCCCCAGTACCAGAGACGAGGTTCTTCGGACAGCTTCTGAAAGGCTTGATGAAGATGTACATCTTCAAATTCTTTCATGCCCAAATCTCTTTGCATATGATGTCAAATACCATAAAATGTGCCTTGCACACTACAGTACATATCTAAACGAAATATAACAGCAGCCATAGAAAAAAAAAAAAAAAGCAGACCAATGTCTATAACAAAGCCTTTATTAAGCTCACTGAAGACATTGATAAAACAGTATTTTCCAACAGTATTGTCCAAATATTTGGCTGGATCGACTCCAGTCTTTCCTTCAGGCCTCATATTGACTCTATAGTGAAAAAAGTAAACTATAACTTAAGATTGTTATACCGTTAAATTAATTGCTTCACACAACAGATTAGATTAGGAATTGTAACTCAGCTTTTATTTCCTATTATTGATTATGCTGACATTGTTTATATCAGTACAACATAATCACACCTTTAAATCCCTAAATGTTGTCTATAACAGTCTCTGCCGATTTGTGTTGAGATGTCCGTTCCTAACCCATCATTGTCATATGTATCAGCAATTGAACCTCTTATCCCCAAAGGCCAGACGACAGCTACACTGGTTTCAGTTTGTTTATAAATGTATCTTTTTTAATTATCCTATTTATTTGAAGCAACACTTAGTCATATATAGGTCAACTTATGGCCTTAGACACCTTGATCATCTCTCTTTTTCTGTCCCAAATATTTCTAAAGAAATCGGAACACGTGCTTTCAAATTCAAAGCCCCCTCTGACTGGAACAGCTTGCCTTGTTCCTTAAGGTCTATCTCTTCCTTTCCATTTTTAAGGCATCCCTCTTATCGTACTTGCAATCCGGTGACCAATGTAAATGTTTCCCTGGTGTATGACTTGCACTTTTTTTCATTAATGCACCTTCTCTCATTAATGCCCTTATTAGGATATTATGTATGTATGTGTGCACTAGTGGATATGTGCCTTTATGTGTACATGTGTATGTGTAACATATGAAATGTATCATTACTAAATGTAAATATAGAGCAGCACTTACCTGATGTAACTTACCTTGTAGTAACAATGAATTTGTCAACATTCTTCTCACCACTGATAATGTGATTTGGACTTGAGACTGTATTTTGCCAGTGTTCCGTTTTCTTTCATTTTGGACACCTCATACATTGAGTGACAGAACACCCTAATTCGTCATACTATATTTACATATTTGGTATTGTTGGATTCAGTACAACCCCACCTTTCTAACAAGCCATCATATCTGTTTCTATGATAATCCCTGGCAAATCAGCCACAAAGTAAATGAAAACATTCTGCATAGATATTAATTCTTTGCATGTCCGCTTATTTTAGGTGTACGTTTATGTCTCTACTCATTCCATACATCAAGATATTCACATCCAGTCTTTTCTAGTAGGTAAAGCAAATTCCTGACTATAAACATGCCAAGTTTCTAAGGTCTCAGAGCTTGTGTGATTGATCTGCACTAATTTATATGCCTTAACTCCAATACGGACAGGCTATTAGTCCTTTTTTGGTTTTTGGGTGTATAACAATATCTGTTAATTTAACAATCTTAGCAGTAAAATATTTTTAGCCAAGAATCCATTTCATATATGGGAGACCTTAGAGATGAGGAAAAACATTGTTGGGTTTAGTTCTACCTCCGGTAGGGGTATCTAAAAAAAAAAAAAAAATCTGGAGGCATTCTCAGTTTGACCTCTGAGGTCAGATAGAGATCATTGACCTCTGTAATATGTGAATGGGGTAAAAAAAATAAAATAATATATATCACCATGAAACTTTCTCAGTTGATTACTCATGTTAAGCTAAGAAAAACAATGTATTGGAAGTTTTTCATATTTTAATGTTTAAATATGCAAATTAGGCCTTGTCTCATTAAACATGCGCTAATTTGCATACATTTTGAAAAAAAAAATCAGATTGTCTGATAAAGCCAGGCTCAAAATATTTTTTTCATTTTGTTGTCCTATGAGATGGGAAAAGAATTACTGAGGGGTTTATGGACTTCTACTACAATCTTTCAAGACTCTCCCAAATAGGCTACTACAATTTTTCAAGACTCTCCCAAATGTTCAAAGTCTTCTGGTGTAAGGATGGTTTAAGTCCCACAGGGTTAGGATAAAATAAACACAATCAATTATTTCCCAATGTTATGATACCTGTTTGTCCTCCATATTCAGTTATTTTGCCAATATTAACATCTGTTTGTCCTTCATGTTGGCAAATGGTCTGGCCAGATGGAATCTAGGTTATTTGACCCGTCCACCACTTGCCCGAGGGAAATGTCAGGACAGATTAGATGAAACTTTCCGTAAAAGTATTGTCAGATTAAAGCTGTAAGAAAATGATATAAAACACTTGGACTGATAGGCTTACTTATGCGTTCACTTCAAACTTAAAGGTCAGCTTGTTATCATTTTCAGAGCAAAGATGGCACAACTGTTTAGTGTGCAACATCCACTGCCATCAGAGCAAAGACAGCACAACTGTTTAGTGTGCAACCTCCACTGCCATCAGGGCCAGGACCTTTCCATGCTTCCTCTAGGCTAGGCCTCGGGTTTTGATCTGTAGCCCCCCCGCTGGACTGGACCCCCGAAAGGAGGGTAGGGCAGACACAGTTTTCTGTGAATATCTCGAGAACCGTAGGGTTTAGGAGGACCATTTTTTTTTGTATGTTGATCTCAAAGGGCCATGTCAACCCATTCCATAACCACTCATTTCATGTATAGCGCCACCTAGTTAAACACAAAAAAGTAAAAATGAGGTGTTGTAATCGCAGGTATCTGTGACCTAACATAGTCAAAACTGCACGAAATTGGAAGTGTAGGATCATTATGACACCCTCTGAATGCACGCCAAGTTTCGTGGAATTCCGTTCATGGGGGGCCACACAATAAATTAATTTATGTTACTATACACCAACTGGCCTGTAGGTGGCCGGAGACAGTTTTCTATGAATATCTCGAGAACCATAGGGCCTAGGATGACCAATTTTTTGCGTATGTTTGCCTCCAGGGGTCATGTAAACCCATTCTATATGCACACATGTGCATAAACAGATACGCACACACATACATTCACAGTAATCCTACGTATGACACATACTCACACAGTAGACATATATACGCATGCATGCACATGCACACACACAGGCACATAAACAGGCAAACACATACATGCACGCACACACACCCACCCACACCCACATAAATATAAACATGTACACACACACATGCACACAATTCAAGAATTTCTCAGAATTATGAACAGGCAAGATGGGGGTGGGGTTGTATAAAATGTATATTACATGTGAAATCTATGAACTAATCATGTTTTGGTACTTGTTGTCTAGCAGATACCAGTGAGATTTGAGTGTGCATAATGCAATTCAGTGAGACAGTTAGAATCATATATGCCTTTCAGCGTGACTTATTTTTGTGGAAAACATGTGCTGGACTGGGCAGTGGTCATATTTTGTACCGCTCTGCGGTACATCTAGTTTTATGACCTTTTCTTAATATTCATGACTATGGTGGTTCAACGGCGGACAACAAGTGGCACGCCACCGGCATACCACCAGCATTCCGCTATCTGCCAATCTGATTTTGCTATCTGGGATAGTTATATTAGCGTAACCACAACCATATTAGTATGAATCGGTATGTTGTTTCCCCTGTAAGAAATGACAACTATGTGTGAGAAGAACATGAGATTGGTAAACGTTTTGATAAACATAAACGATTGATAGAACATGAGATTGGTAAACATGACTTCCCAAATGGCAATCTCATCATGGTAACAAACAGAAGTTCTCTGCTCTGGCATCACTTCAGACACCTGGGGCCAAGAAGCAAACTGAGGTGTGAGCGGCAACGCCCATCAACTGTAGTATGGGCCTGGAGGATGGGCCACTGAGAACCATGCCAGGGAGGGGGATCAGTTAGAGAGATCAACTTAATTATCATTTAGAACAACCAAATTCCTACTTCCTTAAAATCCTAATTCCTTAATATTAAGACTGTAGGACATACAGGGCAGTAGTAGCGTTTTGGTTTTAAGGAGTTGGGCTAGCATGCAGTGGTAGCGTAGCAGCTAAGGAGCTAGGCTAGCATGCAGTGGTATCGTAGCAGCTAAGGAGCTAGGCTAGCATGCAGTGGTAGCGTAGCAGCTAAGGAGCTAGGCTAGCATGCAGTGGTAGCGTTGTGGTTAAGGAGCTGGGCTAGCATGCAGTGGTAGCATTGTTGTTAGCGAGCTGGGCTAGCATGCAGTGGTAGTGTAGTGGTTAAGGAGCTGGGCTAGCATGCAGTGGTAGCGTAGTGGTTAAGAAGCTGGGCTAGCATGCAGTGGTAGCGTAGTGGTTAAGAAGCTGGGCTAGCATGCAGTGGTAGCGTAGTGGTTAACGAGCTGGGCTAGTATGCCGTGGTAGTGTAGTGGTTAAGAAGCTGGGCTAGCATGCAGTGGTAGCGTTGTGGTTACGGAGCTGGGCTAGCATGCAGTGGTAGCGTTGTGGTTAAGGAGCTGGGCTAGTATGCAGTGGTAGTGTAGTGGTTAAGGAGCTGGGCTAGCATGCACTAGCCTGAAAAGTTTTGAGTTCAATTCACGGCTTCTACTGTTGTGCCTTTGAACAAGGCACTTAACCTTACTTAAGGTTAAGATTACTTAACTTACGTAATTTAACTCATTGCTGAAGGGAGAATGGCCCTTGTAATATAATTGACATTTGTAAGTCGTTTGTATAATACCCTCTGCATGAATAAATGTAAATAGTAGGGGGGATTATCAACAAAAAAGGGCCTAATCGTTACGCGGTGGATTTTTATGTATTTAGGTCATTTTTAAGGGAAAATCCAAGATGGCCGCCTAAAACGACCCAAGGATAATAAAACATTACATAGTTGGGCATCGTGGTTTATTCTGCTACTTTATTATTTTACATTTGATATATATAGAGATGGTTAACAAATAATATGTGCAAGATAACCCCTGAAAATAATCTTACATGCCTTTTATACAGCTTTAAAGGGGGGAAAACTGGCTTAAAATGGTCAGAATGACATGACTCCCCAAATGAATCCTCATCTGAGAAGTTAATTATTTATGTATGCATAACATAAATATTTTTAAAAACTTTTGGAAGAATCACTTAATAATTTTCAAAAGACAGTTTATTGCTAAAATTTCCACATGATCAGAGATCAAGCCCTAAATAGGGACACAACTCATTGACCAAATGTTATGCCAGTGTTAGCGTTAGCATTAGCCAATGTAGACCCACTAGCTGGGTTCCAAAGTTAGCGTTAGCATTAGCCAATGTAGAACCACTAGCTGGGTTCCAATTATCAAGCTAAATCTAGGCAAACAAAGGCATCCCTAGGCTAATTGTGTCCACATGATCACCTGGGGTGCGTATTTGTGAATCTGTGGGGCTTCCTGGGGTGTACTGTACCGTTATTTCGGGAATAACATTAGAAGCTACGACATTTTGATTTGTACTACAGCATGGGTTCCCAAACTCCATCAATGTGGGCCTCCCCTCTGAAAACAGTGACACCTCTGCGCCATTTTCAAATAATGATATTCACTTCAGTTAAGCCACTTAAATCGGTGCTATACTATGCTATGCAATGAAATGAGTTTATCATATTTTTGACGTTTGGCTTTGTTGCCCATATCAGGCAGCAATAAAATGTGACAAATCGGTCCATTTTACAGTAAGTTAGCTATCGGAACGTCACATATTACCGTCACGTGTGTCCAACCTCTTACGTGTATCTGCCACTTAATATTCATTTCTATACAAACCAAGGCAGCGGATTCCTAAATGAACGCAAGCACCCACACCATAAGTTTATCTAAATTAGCTATGTACCAAAAAATAAATTTTACCGTGACTCGAAGAGCTGTAAACAGTGTTGTAAGGCTGCGTGTACAAATCCGCACTGGTAACTTGCAGCTAGCTCGGCTGGCGGCACTGTTGCTAAATTACGTTATGAGGTTTGGCACATATACATTCTCACTCAGGATAGGGATCAATAATACTTTCCACTATCCCAAAGATCCCAATACATCTCTTCTATGATTTATTTCGATTTTATAATGTTGTCATTGGAAAAAAACATAGATAGTTCTAACATGAAATAAACGTTTTTCCTTCTTTTTTGAATCAACCTTCCGCGCCTCCCCTCAAATTATTTGGCGCCCCCCAGGGGAGGCGCGCCTCACAGTACTGAGGGGAACCTCTGTACTACAGTAACGGTAGCCAGCTAGTATTTAGCTGTGCAGTATGTACATTGAGTAAATCTCATGATACCTTGACGTGCTAGTGAGAGAACTAGCAGCCTGGGCTTTTAGCTCAATTACTAGCACGCTCACCTCACAATCCGAGGTGCTAGAGAGCAAATATACATTCAGCCAGCTCAAAAAGTGCAAACATATATGCTCTGTCTTCTGTTTTTGGACACCTTTATGGACACTTTTACCAGAGGCAGCCAAAGTATGTAGAGAACCTCTTAAATGTGGCAGCAAAGGTGAGCCTCTCTGCTCTCGAAAGTGCCGATGCCAGGATGCTGGGTTGCCTTGCACAGTATTATGCCAATGTGCCAGAGCATGTGAACAGATGCAAATATGCAGTATGTAGAGTAGGACTAATGTAATCTAGTGTGGTGTTTTACTGTGTCTTAAGAAGTTGTAGGGGACATGTGTGCTTAATTGTATGTTTTTTATGAGGTCTGCCTGAGGTGCATGACTGTCTGTTTATAGTATCCTTGAGACAATAGGTGGATATAGCCATTGTCTGCTTAAAACAGAGACATATCTATGACACATATACCTAATTTCATGAATTTAGGAGGTTGTTTAGGTGGCCTTTGAAATAGCTGCCAATTATGTGGATAGGCAGTGCAGCCTTTTTTCAATTTCTTAAAAAATTCACTTCCCGTTTGAGATTTCTTGGAGTAATCTTCCAGGATAACGTAGGATCACCCAAGGGACATATATCAAATTTCAAGCTTTTAGGAGGTTGTTTAAGTGGCCTCTGAATCAGCTGTCATTTGTATGGGCGGCCATTTTGAATTTCTTCAAAATATCACTTCCTGTTTGAGATATTTTTGGGCACCCCTTCTAGGATGTCTTAGGATCACCCAAGGAACATATCTACCAAATTTCATGCTTCTATCCAGCACGTAACGATTTTTCACATAATCTCCCCTACTAAAATGATATGGTTAGAATTTGAGATGCTGGTTGCACCACTGAATCCAGTATGTTTCACTGCTCCATTACTGCTCCTTGCTGACATTAAGACTGCATCAACCAATAGAAACATTCTTTTTTCTTGCACCCCTGTGAAGTGGATGCCACAGAGCCGTTCGGAGAGCAGGCGGAGGTCACTATGCGCACCAACTTCTGGGGCACCCTGTGGGCGAGCAAGGCCCTGCTGCCGCTGCTCCGGCCCAACGCACGAGTGGTCAACATCTCCAGCTTCGTCAGCAAGCGCGCTCTGGACAAGTGCAGCCCAGAGTTACAGGCAAAGTACGCTGGGAAACCATTTTTACAGGAGCCAATAGGCTGTGAGATTGATGGATGGAAATGTTACTGTTAATGGTGTTTGTGTTAATATGATACATGTTGAACTCTTTTGCTGTCCTGTGTTTATTGTAAAATGGGAAAACCACATTCCTATATTTGTTTGTAACCGTAGTGACCACATTCCTATATTTGTTTGTAACCGTAGTGACCACATTTCAGGTTCCGCAGTGCAGATATCTCAGAGGAGGAGCTGTGTGGACTTATGGGAGAGTTTGTGGTGGCAGCTCAGAATGGAAACCACGAGGCCAAAGGATGGCCAAACACTGCCTATGGGGCCACTAAGGTAACGCCAAACACCGCCTATGGGATCACTAAGGTAACACTATACACCACCTATGGGACCACTAAGCCTATGGGGCCACTAAGCCTATGGGGCCACTAAGGTTGGCGTAGCGGTTCTGTTGGTCTATCTAACCGCTACTGCGTTGTCCTCTGCAGGTTGGCGTAACGGTGCTGTCCCGTATCCAGGCGCGTGTTCTGGCCCAGACGCGGGCGGCTGATGGGATCCTGCTGAACGCCTGCTGTCCTGGCTGGGTGCGCACAGACATGGCCGGCCCCAAGGCCCCCAAGAGTCCCGAGGAGGGGGCCGAGACGCCCGTCTACCTGGCCATGCTTCCCCCAGGAGCCACCGCACCCCACGGACAGCTGGTGTGGGACAAAACGGTGCAGGAGTGGTGAAGGCACAGGGAGGCCATGCAGCACAAATACTGACCAATAACTCCGCCATGCAGCACAAATACTGACCAATAACTCCGCCATGTAGCACATATACTGACCAAGAACTCCGCAAATCTGACTAATGACCTACTCTGCTATATGAAATATTTTTTACTGTGATTATGGGAACATGCATAACGTGAAGAATATAACACATAATTTCCATTTCAGTTAAAATACTGGTAATTACTGTACGTTCACGTACGTACGTACACATTTTTTACTTTGCATTAAAAGTTTTGAAGGACATAAAAATGTGTATGTTTGCAGAAATCATAAAAGTCAATAAGCTTTTGGCTGCTTGCTGCTTAAGCAATGTCTAGAATCAGAGAAATGCACTAGCTCCAGTTGTTTGTTTTGTTTGTTTTGTTTTTACAAAATGATTATACACATATACAAACACATTCCAAAATTAACTGGGTTCATACATTGATTATTTGTTTGAATGAAAGGATGTTGCCCTGCAAGTAAAATTAATAAATTGTTTATTTTGTCATTTATAGACTCATGTGTTTCTAGTGTGAAAATGTTATATCTCTATTGTGCAAAAACAAACATGGCAATCTTAAAACCGATGGTATGTCAAACGACATGCGTTTTGGTCTCAATATCTGATACATAGTAAAGCTTCATAATCAAAATCTTTCATAAATTACAGTACCATTAAATAAATGATCTAGCAGGGTTTGTACTAAACAATTACAGTGTTTTCTTGTGGCAGTCATTTGACTCATTTCTGTCCTTGTAAAATAGCACGGTAGCAGAATGTTTAAATAAATGGGAGAGGTCATTTGTAATGTCTTCACTGTCATCTTATGAAGATAATAAATTATGAACAAACTCACACGGAGACGCTATAGATTTTTTCTTAACACGGTTGAAAAGCAAGAAATTACCGCAGTATACAAATCATTCATAACAAATGGTGCAGGTTCCATTTATTTGACCATAACTGAATCCAAACTACTTTGTTGTTGTAGTAAATCTCTCAGTGAAAAGGTGAGGTTGTGACATGACACATGGAACAAAGTCCAAAGAGACAAAAGCTCAAGTGCAGGAAAGACTCCAATTACGCATCCAGATGATGCCCATTTGATCACCATTAGGGACCGTTCGTTATTTATAAACGGGGCCACCGGAGGAAAATAGGGGAGGGTCATGTCTTTTTATTCTTTGTTGAGGGGAGGGTCACCTAACTTTTTTTTGTCTAGGAGGCAGGGTCACCCATCTTTTGTATTAATGAAAACAGCAAAAAGTCAAAGTGGCTTGTTTGATTGTTGATTTCTGTCGCCATATAACGTTCTCTTTCGTTCCATAGCTCTGTCAACATTGAACAATGAAAATAAGGGAGATTTCCCGGTTTTCTCACGCAAAATACGGAAAATGTCAACATTCGTCTCCATTAACTTAAATTTAACTTTGGTTTACTTGTAGTTTACCGTGTAGCCTAACTTTAAACAGTGTGCATGCTTAACATAAAGCACACTTGTGCTTCATTCATCCACACATCCAGCTCCTAACGTTTTGACAAGCATTTCTACCAATTGACCTCGTTCCTGCCCATCTCTAGCTTTGCTGTCTCCATCCTTTCTGTTTTTGTTGTTTGCAAAAAAAAATATATATAGTATTTATTGGTAACCAGCAACAAGTGCAATTTGTTAATCGCTGTCATTCTCTCTCCTGCCAACAAAAATGTGTTACGTTCCAAATAGCAGTGCGTAATTCTGCTTCATAAAGTTGAACAAATACATTTGGTCATATAAATAGCCAGTTTATGGTCTACAGTGTAGTTGGTAAGTTATAGTAGGCCAACTTGGAGTGAATATACAGGGGGAATTCTTTGTCTAGCTGAGTAGCCTGGCAGGTGCGCACGGCATAGCCTACGGCCGAACACTGCAAGCGCTAATGAATCGTGCTCTCACGACAACCACGTTGTTAACTTAAATAGGCCTAGGTTAACATATCCCAATATTCTACGGGAAAATATTAAAACGGCAAGACAGCGGGGAAACGTTAAAATGATAAACCCGGAAAAAGTTGGCATGTTAGTTATTCTTCGGTCCCTGTGAGTATTTGTGAAATTGTGCAAACGGCCTTTTAAAGCCATTTGAGAAGGAAGGAGTGTAGCAAACTCCCAAATTGACGCTCGTCTAAAAAATTGAGTTTTGGATAATGTTCAGCTTCGGCAGCTTTACCATAGACATAATATACATAGACGCCGCATTGGCTGCTGGAAACAAGAAATGCGGCCGCCATCTTGGACCGGTCATACTCCTCGTTGCGTTGCAGCAGAAGATGACAGCACTGTGCAGCATGTTCCTTCTCAAATCGGCGGACCATACTCGGGGGATTTACTTTTCACAAGTAAGATTTAACATAACCGTACTATTGGTTGTATTTTGTGAATATAATATTACCAGAGCTGAGAAGGAGCGATCTTTGATATTACTGTATGAAAATCGTAGCCATCTAGCTAGGCTATGTTTACTCGGTGTTCACCCGGCTATGAACTGAGTCTTGATAAGTAATATTCCATAACACTGACTTAGATTACAACTGACACAAGAAGGCTATTGTAGAAATAAATCATACTAGATTTGGCCGGCGAATTTTACACAAGTGGCACAGACTAGCCTATTGGGCAATCGCTAGCTGCTACTTGTAGCCTAAGTGTGTTGGTGGTAGCCTCACTATTTCCTGAATAAAGTAACTTTTCAATAGCTCAACTTCTTTATTTATCAAGTAGCTTAGCCAGACAAGCTACACTTTTCTTGTCATGTGAAATTAGCACAATTTAAAGTAGCTTCCTATGTAGTGAACTAGCCTACTGCTGTGTTTGTGTTAGGCTACTAATACATTTGACTGGGTGGTAGTTTTGTGTAGTGTTTTATTCATGGCAGAGTAACTGATAGTTTAGCTCACTAAAATTTCGAAGTAGCTTGCCCAACACTGTATTATTCACATGTCATTTACCCTAACAAGAATAAGATGCCTCTCAAATTCCTTTTCATTCATTTATTTATTATTTTGTATCTCTCCAGAACAACTGCCTTGTTCAAGAAGACTGTGAATGAACTGAACGGTCTCCTCACACCCCTGGAACTGAGGAAGGTGCAGCTCTTCATTGCAGTACTGCAGGGCATCTGCTACACTGTGACTGAATGTTTCATTTATGAGCTCCACCTTCATCACCTGCATTCGCCACTCTGTGTCCCATTTTCCCATCGTCTGGTTGACTCAGTCCTCTTTTATGGAGTTTACCCAGTTTACTATGCCATCTTATTTGCCCACCTGCTGTCTGAAGCACTTTTGTTCTCAGCCAAAGTGTACCCAAGCAATTTTAGCAAGGTGGGAACATACAAAATGACATGCACCAGTTGTCGAAATCATAGAACCAACTGCATGACGGTAACTCTGTCTCACTGAGCCTGTGAAGACACTCCCTGATTCTTTACTGATTGCAATGAACGGGTTGATCTTAGCAGTTTCTAAAATATTTCTTAATTCCTTTTTATTTCATCTCTTCATTGGGGCTGGAACCTTTCTGTGAACTGTAAATAACAGATGCTGTTGATGAACCCATTGACACTGTACAAGTGACAAGTCACCTTTTTGTCTTGAATTGATGAACTGTTACACTTACTATGCCAAACCAATGTCTGATTTTTAAGGATCAGAAACAAACCTACAAACTTGCACTTTACAATATTTATGGAACTTGTCTAACAAATGCTGTTGATATTGAACCCAGTTACTCCATTTCCCGTATGCCACACCAATGTCTGTTCATCACTTTATTTTTGATGGCACTGAACTGAAAATGTTAATGGATTTTTTTCTGTAAATTTAACTCATTAAAACTTGTATCAAACCAGTTTTTGTCTATGCTGTCAAACATGGATTAGTTATGTTCCCAGTTTTTATATTGGATGTCATCACTTTATAATATATCATATATCAGAATATTCTATTACTGTTAAGCCCACTATGAATATTAAAATACACACAACCATGTTTTTCTGTATCATACAGCTTTTCTACTGGGAGGTTTACAACTTATTCTGAGTCAATTTACCCAAGTTTGTCACTAAACCACATGGGCCTACTTGGAATACCCCTCAGATGTCTGAATGGCACTGATCTCACTTAAATGTTTATGGAACCTTTCTGTGGACTGTGAATAATGCTGTTGATGGAACTTTTCTGTCAACTGTGAACTATATTTAACTCATTAAACTTGTATCAAACTAGTTTTGTCTATGCTGTCAAACATGGATTATGTTCCCAGTTTTGATATCGGACATCAGGTCACTTTATATCATATATCAGAATATTCTATTACTGTTAAACCCACTATGAATATTAAAATACGCTAAATCATGTGTCCTGTATCATAGCTACAAGTATGACCTTTGCAGCAAAAAAAAACGCGTGAGAATCTGTTCGGTACTCAGTGAGATATGATTAATTAAGTGCGCTGACAGCTCATCTCACCGGCCAAACAGATTACACTGAGTGGAGTGGATGACCGGTCCAAGATGGCGGCTCCAAATCTCGTCAGCGCTAGTAAGGAGTAGCGGTCGATGCGGCTTCTATGTATATTATGTCTATGAGCTTTACAATGACTGAGGAAGCCTAGAGACGAGTCCATAGCAACAAGTTCATGTGTTCAGTGTGCTTTGTTGAATGGTCTCAATGCTTTATTGTTTTATTTCATGTGAATACTTACTAGAGGAGTAACTTTTCAAGTAGGCTAATGCAGTTGCAGGAAGTGTGCATTTAGTTTCCATGCTTATTGTGTTTCCACAACAATATTAGTGAGTAAATCTACTGAAATGGCCACCATCTTGGTGAAGTGTGATGTGTAAGATCAGAAAGCAGAGGTTGGTTATAGGGCGGTGGCATATGTAGATGTGTTTTCATGGCGCGTAAAGAATGTGGGCGGAAGACCTCGACAATTGGCCGGGGAGGGTCATGTCAGTTTTCAAAATGCTGCTGGAGGGTCGTTGAAAATTATAGCGCAGGCAGGGGAGGGTCATGCAACTCTTGATCGAAGCACTCAAAATCCCTCCGGTGATCCCGTTTATAAATAACGAACGGTCCCTTAGATCTGAATAAAGTGGAGTTTGCATTCACACCACCCAGATGATGCCCATTTGATCACCGTTTGATCTGAATAAAGTGGAGTTTAGATAGATAGATAGATAGATACTTTATTGATCCCCAGGGGAAATTCAAGAGTTTGCATTCACACCACCCAAATGTTTTGTAGAGAAGCCTGGCTGTCTCCCATAACATCTGAGGAGGTTATGAACTGGCGATGGAAGCCATTACGGTCCACACCTCACCCCTGGAAAACAAGGATGACTGGTGAGTTCACATTCTAAAGAGCTCTCCATAACACTTGACACATTCAAGGATGTTTGGTGGTTGTGTAGCATATGGGCAAGTGGTTTGATAACCCGCTACAGTTTGCATACCAGGAGAAAGTGAGCATGGACGATGCCTTATCACGACGATCACTTATCGCCTACACAGGAGGACACATTCTCACCTGGACAAGGGGAAAAGGGCAGTGAGAATCATGTTCTTTGATTTCTCAAGTAGTCCAGTCATTTTATGAAAAAAGGTTGAACAAATTGCAACAGAAGAAAACATAACTGATTTTGTATCCTCAATATGTCCTCAGTAAGGGAAAAAAAGTCCCGAAGAATCCCAATAGGGGAAAGTTTAGAAAAAGACCTAAATATACCCTATTCATGCGCCTATACAGTATTTTTCTCACGCAAATAGGGGAAAAAATTAACCTTCACATATCACCATGAAAATTACTGAGTTGATTACTTACATCAAGACAAACAAAAAATGTATTAGAAGTTTTTTGAAATTGTTTGTTAACATGGGCAAACAGGGCATAATGTAATTACGTATAGCTTGTAAATACCACAACGGAGCTAATAGTCCAGGCAAAGTAAGGTCTGACCCAAAACTAATTGCAACAGAATTTATTTTCACATTTTTATATTTTAATTAGTGATCTAAACACCATAGTAAATAACCATGAAAATCCAGTTGGTGGAAATATGTTAAAATGAGGGTTGTTTTATGCATTATTCTTCAGCAAATACTGACAAAACTGTAATTAGAATGTTGTAGAATACACATTCTAAAGAATATCTGACCCCATCTAACTTAACATGGAATTTTGGAATCTTGCATTGTTGAGGAACATTCTTTTATTTTCAGAGTGAATTTTTGGCTTATTTCAGACTGGTTTGTTGCAAAATTGGTGTCTATTTTTACATTTTGGCTCTTTGAATCAATGGAAATAGTTGTTGACTCTTTAAATAGAGCCAGTGTGTTTCTGCATGTAAGTGTTCAACAATGTTCAAGCTGTACAAACACATAGTTGAGCATTATTCAGCCTAGGTAAGTGGTTTTGGTGTTTAATCTGATTTAGAGGTCACTGAAACATACAGTATATCACATTAAAGTATCAGTCCATCATTTTCCAAGACTTATAGTAATTGATCTCTTGCCCAGGGGTTGACTGATATACTGTCTGTCCAATCAGAGGGGCCTGTATGATGCCCCTTTACTTTGCACAATTTTGTCTAAAACAATAATCAGACAGCACAGTATGTTTATGTTAGTGAATGCAGGAAAATTGTGAAGGCAAAGTTGAAGATGGACATGATAATGTCCAAATTCGACAGAAGGGTGCAGATGGGATAACTGCAGTTAGCCTCCAAAAAAGTGCTTCTATTGTTGTGACATCTGGCAAAAAGGTGCATGCTATACTAATAAATATAGTTTAAGATTAATAATTAACAATGCTTGACTATGCATGGGTCATGGTTTTACCAAAGTCATAGAACAGTCAAAACTATACATATTCTAAAAGCATATGCACTGTACATGAAATTTTGCATCAATCAACTTATGTCCCATCTTCCTCCATACCATGCATAACACATACTCCTCTATTCTGTATAGGCGAATCAAGTGAACAGTGATACATTTTGGCCTGCACTATTAAGGAAAACAAATTAAACACCCTAAACTATATATTTTCTGAAAGCGTATACCCTCTGGAGGAGATATAACAGCATTTAAGACATTTCCCATCTTCCTCCATGCCATGCACAATACATTGCCCTCTATTCTGTAAAGGCGAATCTAGTGTAAAGTGGATACAATTTGGCCTATACTGTCCAGGGAAAACAAATTAAACACCATAAACTATATATTTTAGCATATACCCTTTAGATGAGATATAGCCTAATACCAGTTAAGACATGTATTATCTTCCTCCCTTTGTTTGTCAAATGTTGCAATTACTGTAGTTTTGGGTCACTATACATTATACATAATTACATTATGCCCTGTTTGCCCATGTTAACAAACAATTTCAAAAAATGTATAATACATTTTTTGTTTATCTTGATGTAAGTAATCAACTCAGTAATTTTCATGGTGATATGTGAAGGTTATTTTTTCCCCTATTTGCGTGAGAAAAATACTGTATAGGCGCATGAATAGGGTATATTTGGCTCTTTTTCTAAACTTTCCCCTATTGGGATTCTTCGGGGCTTTCTTTCCCTTACTCAGGACATACTGAGGATACAAAATCAGTTAAGTTTTCTTCTGTTGCAATTTGTTCAACGTTGACCCCTATTTTGGCTTAAAATGACTGGACTATATCTGGTCTTGTAGCAGCAAAGACGTTTGCCTCAGACCTCAGTCTTTTGAAAAGTCCATGATGTATGGTTTCGGTGTGACTGATCCTCCATTACATTGCATTTATTCATTTGGCAGACGTGTTTATCCAAAGGTATGCATTGCAAGGATACCTTCTATGCTACTGTACCAGCTCTTACCACCGGCCACGCCTATGTTTAATCTTTTCATCAACTGTAGAGTTGTCAGTATGACTGTGCACTTTTTGTTTTGTTTTATGAAGGCATGTGTAGGGCTATTGTGGTGGATTTCTATGACTTAACGGATGCATGTATGGTTTTTATAAACTTTGATATTACTGCAATTATTATGAGACTTCAAGGCCTGTACACATCTTAAACAGACCAGACCAGCAGTCAAGGAGTGGGGTGAGGGAGTTCACAGTGACACCTGGCTGGATGGTCGAGGGGGTGAAGGAGTTCACAGTGACACCTGGCTAGATGGTCGAGGTGAAGGAGTTCACAGTGAACTAGATGGTCGAGAGTGAGAGGATGATGTAATTGGATGATGTAATGGTGGTAACAGCAAGGCCAAGTAACAGGTGGCAAGATAAGAAGCCCTGTTACAACTGGAAAAAAACAGAATCTGGGAAAAAACCCAGAAGGAGACAGTTTTGCATATAATTTATGCATGATGAGATAATGGGTTCCACCAATAGTTGTAACCTTGATGATAGGCCAACAGGTGTCTTTCGAGGGTGGCGAGAGGGCCCAACCCCAAGGTTAAGGAGTATAAAAGATAGGTCGCAGCCACCTGTTAGTCAGATCTCATCGGGGGCGTCAGCTGATGACATCGTTTAGGCTGGACTATCACTGCAATACGGTGAATAAAGATCATCAGTCTTCAGAGATCTCCTGTCTGCATTGTCTCCTTCGGACGCTTTGTTCCAGAGTGCTAATTAGTAAGTAGTTAAGTGATAAATTGTTCAGTGGATTCGGAAGTGGACCGGTTTTTCCACGACACTATGTGCGCGTGTGTGGAGTAGCCGGTAGGCGCGTTATATAAGTGAACCTGCGCTTTTCTACAGTACACCATCCATCATACTTCCACGCACATACGCTGGGGTTTTCAGCCTTCGAACGAAATGGCTAAACAAGTTGCTGTTGTCACCGGCGCTAACAAGGGTATTGGACTCGCAATTGTGCAGGGGTTGTGCAAAGCTGGCTATGCTGGAGATATCATACTCACTGCGCGTAACGAGAAACTCGGACAGGAGACGTTGCAAAAACTGAAGTCCGAGGGATTCAACAACGTGCTCTTTCACCGTCTTGATATCTGCGACCAAACTAGTGCCGAAGGACTCCGGAAATTCCTAGATAAGAATTACGGCGGTTTGGATGTCTTGATCAACAATGCTGGGATTGCATTCAAAGGTTTGTCCCAATGAGTAATTAAAATATGAGTGCGTAATATGAACGTAACTGCATGGTATGGTTTCGGTGTGACTGATCCTACATTACATTGACTTTTACATTTATTTATTTGGCAGACGCGTTTATCCAAAGCGACTTACAGCAGTAGAATAACATTTAAGAGTGATGAGCGGACCAGGCGGGGATGATACATACGTCAGCAATTTTGATGAGACTCGGCCAGTTTGAAGGGTCTACCTAAAAACTCAAAAAGCCAAAATTGTACAACATTTGAAACAACACAGTGGGGGTTAGGACCCCCTCCTTGTTTTAGGCCAAACAAACTAAAAAAAATGCCCAAAATTGCATAACATGTTGACGTCCCTCCTGCTGTCGGATTTAAACACAGCAAAGTAACAATCAATGCTATCAAAGGTCCATCCAAGGCATTGGCGGAGCGAGGGGGTGGCTTCGGGGGCTCAAGCCCCGAATCTTTTTTTTTTTTTGTATGTGTTTTCAATTTCCAACTATTCTAATTTCTAATTTAACTTCCCCTCGGTTTCTCTATGTAGGCTACTATTACTGAACAAATATCCCTTATTTTCAAAGCCCAATATTGACAGATAATCTGATTTCCCACACGATGAGTTTAGGCAATGCCAGAGCTGAGATGTAGCGGTTTACGTCATAAACCTGGCAGGAAAGTTCAGAGCGGCGCAGTCAGTTTAAACAGCAAGCGGTAAGAAAAACTATTGTCAAGACATTAGGCAATTCGGCTACTGTACCCCGGAATACAAAAATAAACTTCAGAAAGACAGAACGTTTGTTGTACTGTATTTATAGAGTCTCAATGACCGAATCAGTAGATTTACCTGTTGTCAGTTGAGTTCGTTCAATTAATTTATTGTAGGCTAGTAGCCAATATGAAACGAAGAAGTAACGTGGCTACCGGCGAGATTTTGAAGTCATTATTTAAGGGGTTATTTTTCAAAATGTCCTGCCGGTGGTGCATGCCCCCGGACCCCCCTAGCCTTTCTGTTTGTGACACTGGGCTAAGCCCCCCAATGTTTCAAATGTCTGGCTCCGCCCCTGATCCAAGGTTAGTTTAAAACTGGAGTTACAAGGCGTAGGGTGTGACGGGTGTCAGTCCAGTACTGCACGTGTCCACTATGTCACATGCCTTTTGGCGAAAACCCAAAAATAGCAATATTCAGACCTGAATATCTCCGATGAGGAACCTCCTTTTTTCAAAATTCTCTTTGCACATGAAAGAAAAATACCATGGGATTGATGTGTTCTCCATTTGAGGAAAATGTTCTCCATTTGATCTGTAGACTTATAAATCAAAAGAAAAATGCTCGGCCTTTTTATTATTTTTGTTGCTGTAACCACCTAAATAGTGTGATCCAGCCAGTGATCAGTCAAATACATATCTACTTCAATGATTGGTTGAAAAATAATGTTTAGGTCATTTATGGTGGACAAATTGAGATATATTATCATCAATCATGTCTACTGATCAAATGCAAGCTAGATTTAATTTCCTGAATGCAATATATTCCTTAAGGTAGCTCAAAGTGACATCATCGGGTGACATACACCAGTATACCCGTAGGTCCAATTTTTGCAAATGTGTTATCTCCAACATATCTCAGGGCAATCATTGAAGCAGAAAGAATTTTGAAAAAAAGAGGTTCCTCATATTGCTATTCTCATCGGAGATATGCAGGACTGAATATTGCTATTTAGGGGCAGCCGTGGCCTACTGGTTAGCGCTTCGGACTTGTAACCGGAGGGTTGCCGGTTTGAACCCTGACCAGTAGGCACGGCTAAAGTGCCCTTGAGCAAGGCACCTAACCCCTCACTGCTCCCTAAGCGCCGCTGTTGTTGCAGGCAGCTCACTGCACTGGGATTAGTGTGTGCTTCACCTCACTCTGTGTTCACTGTGTGCTGAATGTGTTTTACTAATTCACAGATTGGGATAAATGCAGAGACCAAATTTCCCTCACGGGATCAAAACAGTATATATACTTATACGTACTTATTCTCGTCGGAGATATTCAGGTCTGAATATTGCTATTTTTTGGGTTTTCGCCAAAAGGCATGTGACATAGTGGACACGTGCATTCCTGGACTGACACCCATCACACCCTACGCCTTGTAACTCCAGTTTTAAACTAACCTTGGATGGACCTTTGATGGCATGGATTGTTACTTTGCTGTGTGGACCCTTCAAACTGGTTGTTTCATCAAAACATATGTCATCATGTCAGAGCTGTCTCCTGCTATGTCATCATTATGTCATCGTGTCAGAGCTGTCTCCTGCTATGTCATCATGATGTCATGATGTCAGCGCTGTCTCCTGCTATGTCATCATTATGTCATTGTGTCAGAGCTGTCTCCTGCTATGTCATCATGATGTCATCATGTCAGAGCTGTCTCCTGCTATGTCATCATTAGGTCATTGTGTCAGAGCTGTCTCCTGCTATGTCATCATGATGTCATCATGTCAGCGCTGTCTCCTGCTATGTCATCATGTCAGAGCTGTCTATGTCATCATGTCAGAGCTGTCTCCTGCTATGTCATCATGTTAGCGCTGTCTCCTGCTATGTTATCATGTCAGAGCTGTCTACTGCTATTTCCATATTTCTCTATTTGGTCTGCATACATGACTGAACTGACCAAGGCCACTGAATTCACTTGATTCAGCTACTCAAAGATAATTGTAACTAGTCTGAGTGTAATTGCGCCTGCTTGGAGCAGAGGGAAGTCCATACTGCATACACAGAAGACTGAGCACTGGTGACTGCTGATGTACGCAGTATGCAAGAAAATGAAGGAGTGAACAACATTGGCACTGTTGGACTGGCCTTGTGTTTAGGAAGCCTAGGAGCCTGATGTGCGATTTCATGCCCAGGAGCCTGATGTACGATTTCATGCACATTTCTATTGATCTGAATGGGTGTGTTTTCTGAGTTCTATTGATCTGAATGGGTGTGTTTTCTGAGTTCTGTTGATCTGAATGGGTGTGTTTTCTGACTTCCGAGATTTGATCTGAATTGGTGTGTTGATCCCTCTGTGAAGTGGATGCCACAGAGCCGTTCGGAGAGCAGGCGGAGGTCACCATGCGCACCAACTTCTGGGGCACCCTGTGGGCGAGCAAGGCCCTGCTGCCGCTGCTCCGGCCCAACGCACGAGTGGTCAACGTCTCCAGCTTCTTCAGCAAGCGCGCTCTGGACAAGTGCAGCCCAGAGTTACAGGCAAAGTACGCTGGGAAACAGTCACCATTTTTACAGGAGCCAATAGGCTGTGAGATTGATGGATGGAAATGTTACTGTTAATGGTGTTTGTGTTAATATGATACATGTTGAACTCTTTTGCTGTCCTGTGTTTATTGTAAAATGGGAAAACCACATTCCTATATTTGTTTGTAACCGTAGTGACCACATTCCTATATTTGTTTGTAACCGTAGTGACCACATTTCAGGTTCCGCAGTGCAGATATCTCAGAGGAGGAGCTGTGTGGACTTATGGGAGAGTTTGTGGTGGCAGCTCAGAATGGAAACCATGAGGCCAAAGGATGGCCAAACACTGCCTATGGGGCCACTAAGGTAACGCCAAACACCGCCTATGGGATCACTAAGGTAACACTATACACTGTCTATGGGATCACTAAGGTAACGCTATACACTGCCTATGGGACCAGTAAGGTAACACTGAATAAAGCCTATGGGATCACTAAGGTAACACTGAATAAAGCCTATGGGATCACTAAGGTAACACTGAATAAAGCCTATGGGATCACTAAGGTAACGCTATACACTGCCTATAGAACCAGTAAGGTAACACCGGGATCACTAAGGTAACGCTGTACACTGCCTATAGAACCAGTAAGGTAACACCGGGATCACTAAGGTAACGCTATACACTGCCTATAGAACCAGTAAGGTAACACCAACTATGGGATCTGTGGCACCACTAAGGTAATGCCGAACACTCCTGTATGGGCCAAGTAGCTGTATTTTGTATTATGTATATTTTGGGTTAGCATTATGTCGTCTGTTTTTTGTTACATGCCAGTAGAGGGCGCTCTTTGTAATTTAGTATAAAAACACGCCCCTTCTGTTCACCTGGTGCTTGTTAGTTGAGTGGAGAGGCATACAGTTTTTCTACCGTGCAGTGCCTACCCATGTCTTTGTATGTGCTATCGTACAATTTGCTGCACCTATTTGGAATAAACAAAGAAAAGAATTTACCGGTATAGATTATTGACTTTCAGTTCAAGCGTAGATTAAGTTTCATTCACTCAACACCAAAGGGACCATACATTAGTAGAAAAACTACCCTCGTGGATTCTACGCACCACCGTTGGAAGTAAGGCCTTTGAGCTGTGTGCACCGTATTGACTGTGAGTAGCCTAAGCCGCGCATGTGTCTGGACAAGCAAGATCTCCCACTGTGACAACGCTTGATTTAACATTAGCCTACAGCGCTAACGTTGATGTGGGGAATTTGTCGGGGTTTGTTCGTCGAATATAGCGTGTAAGGTCCGCTTTCTGAACCAAGTGAACCCTCTAGTCAGAGCCGCTATGGACGAAAACAGCAGCGAGTACACACGGGAGAAAAGAACCGAAAAACCTACAGTCAAGTGGAAATGAACAGCAGAAGAGGTCAATTAGGCCAACTTACTCTTAGAAAGAACGAGCTAGTGCTTCTTATGGAAGATGACGGCAATCTGGAAATAGTTAAAACTAAGCTGGCGATAGGATTTACTCCGTGTTTTGAGGACTTCCTAGAGGCCAATAATGCAGTTAAGGAGCACTTCACATGCATGGATCTGGAAGAAAGCCTGCGGCATGACCAACAGAACTGGTTTGAGCCTAAAGAGACTGTGTGTTGTGACTTTATTGAGCATGTCGATGGGTGGATTAAAGAAGCACATGGTCGTATGGACGAAATCAGAGCTCTACAAAAGGGAAAGGACATTAAGAAAACGAGTCACATCTTTAAACTAAATCCATTCCTGCAAGATGGCATTCTTAAAGTTGGGGGAAGACTGAGCCGTGCAGCCATGCCAGAAGAAGGTAAACATCCCACCATCCTCACCAAAGACTTAAGGGTGACTGAGCTTATCATCGAAGCTATTCACAAGGAGATTGGCCATAGCGGGCGCAACCACGTATTGTCCCACCAACGCCAGAGATATTGGGTTCCCAAATCTCACTCAGCCATCAGAAAAGTCCTGTCGAAGTGTGTGGTGTGTCGACGTCTTCATGGTGCCGTAGGCCAGCAGCAGATGGCCAACTTGCCGAGAGATCGCCTTGTCCCAGATGAGCCTCCGTTTACAAGAACTGGAGTGGACTACTTTGGTCCTTTTGACGTCAAGCGTGAAAGATCAACTGTGAAAAGGTATGGTGTCCTCTTCACCTGTTTGGCTATACGGGCTGTGCACCTAGAAGTAGCTGCTTCCTTGGACACAGACTCATTCATAAATGCCCTACGCCGGTTCATAGCGAGAAGGGGGCAAGTGCTGGAGATGCGCAGTGATAATGGAACCAACTTTGTGGCGCGAGCTGAAGAAGGCAATGCAAGACTGGAACACGGCAAAAATAGAACACATCTTGCTACAAAGAGGAATCCAGTGGCACTTCAACCCTCCTTTGGCATCACATCAAGGTGGAGTGTGGGAACGACTTATCAGATCCATAAGAAAGATCCTCAATGCCACCCTAAGCACCCAAAGTTTGGATGAAGAGGGCCTTCAAACCTTCCTGTGTGAGGCCGAAGCAATACTCAACAGTTGTCCCATCACCACCCCTTCCAACGATCCAAATGACATAGAGGCACTAACTCCAAATCATCTACTGCTGCTAAGGTCAAAACCATCATTACCCCCTGGCATGTTCCAAGAAGAAGATCTCTATGCTCGCCGCAGGTGGAGGCAGGTCCAATACATGGCGGATCTCTTCTGGAAGAGGTGGCTTAAGGAGTATTTGCCAGAGCTCCAAACACGACAAAGGTGGTCCAAGATCAAAAGAAACTTTTCTCTTGGTGACATCGTCCTGCTGGTGGATGAATCGGCGCCCCGAAACTCCTGGGTCATTGGCAGAATCACCCAGGTTGTTCCAGACGAACATGGTCTCATAAGAAGCGTTAAAGTAAAGACTAAAACCAGTGAACTCCTCAGGCCTATTACAAAGGTATGCCTGCTGGTTGAGCAGCCCTAGGGCTGTAAAGACAAAATAAAAAAGACAAAAAAAAACTTAAAAAAAAAAAAAGGAAGAATGAATTGTGTTGAATATTGAATGTAATTGTTTATTTAGTGTTTTGTGATAAAAAATTAAGGGCCGGAAATGTATGGGCCAAGTAGCTGTATTTTGTATTATGTATATTTTGGGTTAGCATTATGTCGTCTATTTTTTGTTACATGCCAGTAGAGGGCGCTCTATGTAATTTAGTATAAAAACACGCCCCTTCTGTTCACCTGGTGCTTGTTAGTTAAGTGGAGAGGCATACAGTTTTTCTACCGTGCAGTGCCTACCCATGTCTTTGTATATGGTATCGTACAATTTGCTGCACCTATTTGGAATAAACAAAGAAAAGAATTTACCGGTATGGATTATTGACATTCAGTTCATGCGTAGATTAAGTTTCATTCACTCAACACCAAAGGGACCATACAACTCCCTATGGAACCACAATATGGAACCACTAAGGTTACGCCAAACTCCGCCTATGGAACCACTAAGGTAATGCCGAACACTGCCTATGGAACCACTAAGGTTACGGCAAACTCCGCAGGTTACGCCAAACTCCGCCTATAAGACCACTAAGGTAACGCCAAACTCTGCCTAAAAGACCACTAAGGTAACGCCAAACTCCGCCTATGGAACCACTAACGTAACACCAAACTTGACTTGAAACTCCGCCTATGCAGACTTGTGTAACGGTTCTGTTCCAGATCCAGGCCCGACTATCTAACCGCTACTGTGTTGTCCTCTGCAGGTTGGCATAGCGGTTCTGTTGGTCTATCTAACCGCTACTGCGTTGTCCTCTGCAGGTTGGCGTAACGGTGCTGTCCCGTATCCAGGCGCGTGTTCTGGCCCAGACGCGGGCGGCTGATGGGATCCTGCTGAACGCCTGCTGTCCTGGCTGGGTGCGCACAGACATGGCCGGCCCCAAGGCCCCCAAGAGTCCCGAGGAGGGGGCCGAGACGCCCGTCTACCTGGCCATGCTTCCCCCAGGAGCCACCGCACCCCACGGACAGCTGGTGTGGGACAAAACGGTGCAGGAGTGGTGAAGGCACAGGGAGGCCATGCAGCACAAATACTGACCAATAACTCCGACATGTTACACAAATACTGACCATTAACGCCGCCATGTTACACAAATACTGACCATTAACTCTGCCATTCATCTAGACTCATGTGTGTTTCTAGTGTGCAAGTCTTCTCCATCATCTCCATCATGCTAAAACAAACATGGCAGTCTTAGAATTGATAGTACAGTATGCCAAATGGCATGCATTTTGGTCTCAAAATAATCAAATTATCGGTAGTAAAGTTATGATAATAAAAATCTTTCAGAAATTATAGTACCATTGAATAAATGAGTAAGCATGGATTGAACTGTATCATTGAATAAATGAGATTTGGAGGTTTGAACAGTACATTTTCTTTTTAGCTGTTTGCTCTTGTTGGCAGTCATTTGACTGATATCTGTCCACGGCTTTGGGCAGCCGTGGCCCACTGGTTAGCACTCTGGACTTGTAACCGGAAGATTGCCGGTTCGAGCCCCGACCAGTGGGCCGTGGCTGAAGTGCCCTTGAGCAAGGCACCTAACCCCTCACTGCTCCCCGAGTGCCGCCATTGAAGCAGGGAGCTCACTGTGCCGGGATTAGTGTGTTCACCTCACTGTGTGCTGTTTGTGTTTCACTAATTCACCGATTGGGTTAAATGCAGAGACCAAATTTCCCTCACGGGATCAAAAAAGTATATATACATATACTTATACTTAGTACAGTACGCTGTGTTTGGAAAATAGGGTCCCGCTGGATTTTCATGTAAATGTAATTTTTTTTGCATATTTTGTTACAGTTTTTTCTGATTGCTTAAGCACATTTTTTGTAACTATGGCTTTTTTTTGCAAAACTCTACACACAAATGGCAAAACCTCTCACCCAATCAGCAAAACATTTTAGTTCTCTTGCAAAAGCTAACACACCTTGCTTAACTCTTCACACCTTCGTAAAAATGGTGTTTTCGTATCTAACAGTAAACACAAGCCATCACAATAGTAAGCACACAATGTGCCAACAACACACTGATGGTATGAATAAAAAACACATCTGGCTTTTGCTTTCTCTGTGCACAAGGTAGACTATGTCAGTTTGAGGTCATACTTGCACCACTATGCCACTTGCATACTTAGGTCAAACAAAACTACCTCAGCCAAATTTATTGGCCTGACTTTTGCACTATTATATTGACTGTCTACTGTATGCACAATTGCACAATTTCTACCAAATTTTGCTGCTCTTATTTCTTCATTGTATGTGCCTTCTTATTTTTACTTTTTATATTGTTTACTTGAATGTTATGTTTGTCTGTGGACCTAATTGGTAAAATATGTCTTGTCTCCACCGTGGGATAGTAGGAAACGCAATTTCGATCTCTTTGTATGTCTTGACATGTGAAGAAATTGACAATAAAAGCAGACTTTGACTTTGACTTTTGTCATAGTTCTGTAAACATACAGGGATCCCAACTTCAAGTATTAGTGTTTATTTACACACATCAAAACAAACACAAGTGTGTTTTTCCAAGTCAAAACACAAAATAGCATTTCACTGAGACAAAACAAATCAGTCTACATCGGGTCGTCTCTCTCAAAATTCTGTCTACATCACATGCAATGTCCTAGTCCAAGGCACTGGGAAAAATATATTCTGGAATGACGTATCCAGGCCTGACATGACAATATCCCCACATGTAGACTGTTTTTTTGTCTGTTTTTTTCTCTTCTCACTCTTCCTGCTCACTCCATCGTACCCATTGTACATTACCTGTGGCTTATTTATAGTGCTTAGGCTGATTGCAAAGTGAACTAATTATCTAAAACAGTTTTCACATGAGAAAGTGTGCCAGAGAGTTGGCAAAATAGTGTAAATAATAGCCATTGTTCCTACAGTTGTGCAAAGTGTGTGTTACAAAATTGCAAACTGAGTGCAAAGCAGTGTTTGTGCTTTTAGTTTTGCGAACTCAGTGAGTGGTTTTGCCATTTGTGTGTAGTTGCAAAAAAAGCCATAGTTACAAAAAATGTGTTTAAGCATTCAGAAAAAACTGTAATATAGAGTCTAAGGAACAAGATTTTTTTTGTCTTCAAATTTTCACAATCCATCTTTAGTGTTTTTTTTTCTGTATGTTTTTAAATAAGCGATTATATCTAGTCTGAAAAGTGATTTTCACATTTTCTTCTAATTATTTGACAATTAATTCCACTTTTTGCACACAAAACCCCCAGATAATGTAGAAATGTTGTTGGTTCTAAAACAATATCCATAGTTTTCAAACTTTGAGTGTCTGAAAAGTGTAAAAACATCTCCACCCTTGTTGCCTATGTCAAAAACGATTTCTTAATCTTTGCTTTTCTTGATGCTTTCCTTGACCTGCCATGTCATTCTATTGTCTACCTTAAGAGAAAATTGTCTTCTTATAATAGTACAGGCAACACAGTACACCACTAGGTGTCATAGGCATGGGTAGTTGAGTAACAGTAGGCAAAATTAACAAACAAAAGAATATAAGGTACAAACAAACAGACAAACCACGGATGGCCCTCTCACAGCCTGAACTAATACAAAAAACAAATAACTCAAGGAAAAACATTGCTCAAACACTAAACCATGTGCATTTGCTCTCTTTAAAAGCAACGGGTTATCCACAGCCAACAGGCCGGGCGTGCGAGAAGCAATGAAGTCTTAGAATTAAGAATAAAGCTATGTTCTTCCAACAACAACAACCACAAACACCCATGCGGCAAAAATTTAAAATGACCGGCATTGTTCTCCCAGAGAGGAAGCTACATATATGATCACCAGACATGTGGACTCAAGTCACATGACTTGGACTCGAGTCAGACTCGAGTCATGATTTTAATGACTTCAGACTTGACTTGAGAAAATTCGGCATGACTTGCGACTCGACTTGGACTTGAATACTATTCACTCAAGACTTGACTCGGACTTTGCCTCTTTGACTTGTGATGACTTGACATGTCTCGAATCAAAAACTAAATTTCCTGATCGTGTACCAGTCAACCCAGAGACGCTTTCCCGCGACTAAAAAAAAAATAAAAAATAGCGGAGACAAGCGGCCAGAGCACAGTTCAGTAGCCTACTGCCACTACCCCCACACGCGTTACGCATTGTGTGTAGGGCACCAAGAGACAGAGGAAGGACCAACATTTAGCCAATCACTAGTAGCTTTACTGCAAACTGATTTGCACTCTTGTTAGAGAACGTTTGTCAAAAAGCACCAACAGCATGTTACATAAAGATAATACTTTTCGAGTCCTCTCCATTAAGATCCAACTTAAACTTATGCTAGGCTACTCCATTTAATTGAGAACACATCTAAGCCCGCACGAGAGGGAGAGAAAACGAGTAGGTTCCAGCTGGCTTGTCATTGTTGATGATGATTGATATCTTCTTTTAAATATAAGAAACATATAAAAAGAAATCGTGGAGGCAACAAATACGAGATTAGAGGAGATTGTGAATTTATCCGGTTCTCACTAGCCTACTATACTGTTATAAACTATGAGATCCAGGTCACTATGACATAGCTGCACTCACTGTGATTTGAAAAGTGGACAAGAATATTATGAAGAGTTGTCTTTGCCTTGTGTAATGGAACTGGTGAGTCTTGAAGTATTCAATAATTTATTTACATGAAGCACATGATATGCCGATTGAAACGCATTCCACTCAGCTACTGTAGCTAGGTGGCTACTGGCTACCAGGCTCATAATTCAATTTTAATTGCAAACAGAAAATGTCAAGCAAGCATCATGTCATACATGCTTCTCTTTCCAAAGGAATGAAAGCTGTTTGTGCCAACTTAATATCATGCTTATCATTGTTAATATTGTGCTATACATGTGGCACAAACAATGTTAGAGTTTGTGGACTAGCCATAGGCTGAATGGAGCTGGTAAAAAAAAGATCATTATGAGAACGTGTGGACAGTGGCACAATGGGCTTAAAGTGACAGTGCACCTTTTACAAATGAGATAAACAGCATCAAATGTGTAGTATTTCTTAAGAAATTAATACTTTAAAACAAAATTACTGTCATTATTATCTTTTAAATAATATAAAAGTGTTGACCTTGGCTTCCCTTATGAGTCACCACTGGCAGACAGCCTAATAAATTGTTTGCAGGCAAATCTGTGGCCTAACACAGTGAAATACCATCAGTCAAATTATTACTCATCCTTACAGTGGGCTCCGCAATTTGGAAAAACAATATATATTTGCTGCTGTGCTGAGTGTCATGTAGCTATCCGTTTTGTACAGATTACTCAGGTATACACATGTGTATATTACACAGGTATGCACATGCATATGTCGTAAAAGATTACAAGACAGAAACATTGAACATATTTTAATCTGTATTTATAAAAAAAAATACTGTGGATTAGATGGAAGTGCTAAAATTATGATCGATAGTCTAACAATGGCATTATTAAGTGAAGAGTACCTGATGACTTGTTCAGGACTTGAAAAAGATTGGGACTTGGACTTGGACTCGACTTGGCTTTGATGTGACTTGGACATGGACTCGACTTGCCCTTCTCTGTATTTACTTGGGACTTGACTTGGACTTGACTGCTAAGACTTGGGACTTACTTGTGACTTGCCAAACAGTGACTTGGTCCCACCCACGGGTGGGCGTGTGCGCCAGCGCTGCAGGTCAGCCTTTCCACATACACACCTGGCTTTAAAGTTCACCCTCCTGGTAGCATACAGTACCTATCTGCTGCCAAGGCCTGAAGGGGATGGGGAGAATATTTACTTCTGCTACACTGGCAGAGAACTCATGTGAAACAGACTGTGGGAGGTGGAAGGGCTTTGAATGCTGTCCGGCAGTATTATGAGTGGAACGTCTTAAGGGGGCCCTCTTCCCCATACGGCCTGATCTTATAGTGTGTGCCAATTCCAAGACACTCCACAATTTCATACTTGGTAGACACCCATGTATCCTGGATTTTGTGGCGACCGTGAAAATGGTTCTTGCAAAAGAGCTTACATGTACATTATATTTAGCAGACACTTCTTAACCAAAGTCACTTACATACTGTATGTCAGCTGTATTACAAGGGATCACATTGTCCCCGGAGCAACTTGGGGTTAAGTGCCTTGCTCAAGGGCATAACAGTGGAAGCCGGGAATTGAACCGACAACTTTCAGGCTACTGCACACTAGCCCAGCTCCTTAACCACTACACTACTGGTACACAGTGGTATTATAGGCGAACAGGAGCTGAGGGAGCAACTGGGGCCATTTACGCTGCTTTTCAGGGGGTAAGGTCCTGAGCAAGTCATGAAGTATCCTGTTGAAACGTTCACATTGACCATTCCCCTCTGGAGGATAAGTGGTGGTTCTAGTCTTTGTTATGATGTAGGTGTCACACAGGTGCTTCAACAGCTCCCCCTCAAAGCTGCGCCCCTGATCAGAGTGGATTCTCCTTGGCACGCCATACACATAGAATCATCTCTCAGTTAGAATCTTAGCTACGGTGGAAGCTCTCTGATCAGGGGTAAGAAAGGCCTGGGTAAACTTTGAGAAAACATTTGTGACTACCAGAAAATTTGCTTGTCCTGTGCTAGCCCAATCCAAGAGAGTAAAGTCAATGGAGATTATCTACAAAGCTTAGTGGCATAAAACATATTTCCCAAAAAGGTTATGGCTTGGGTTGTCTGGCTTTAGCAACCACACAGTGCTCACACTCAGAACACCACTTTTGCACCTCATGCCACATCTGGGGCCAGTAGCACCTCTGTCGTTACATTACATTACATTACATTTGGCTGACGCTTTTTTAGCCAAAGCGACTAACAACATGGTAAACAGTTTAAGTTTTAGAGCAATTCTCAACAATTTTAGGACAATTTAAAAAACATTAGAGTACAGTAAGAATAAGTGCATCAGTGAGTGCTGTTTTTAACAGTTACGTGTCAGTTTAAGACTGGTGAGTGCTAGGATCAGCAAGACTTGTAAGTGTTGCTATGAGAGGAGATGTTCTCTAAAGAGCTGGGTCTTCAGGAGTTTTTTGAAAATGGAGAGGGATGTCCCTGCCCTTGTAGGAACTGGCAGTGTGTTCCACCAACGAGGAACAACAGATGAGAAAAGTTTGGATTGGCCTGAGCGTACTGGTGGTAGAGCTAGACGTCGTTCGTCTGAGGAGCGCAGCGGTCTGGTGGTAGCGTATGTCTGTATGAGGGCATTCAAGTAGGTGGGAGCAGAACCGGAGACTACTTTGTAGGTAAGCGTTAGAGCCTTGAATTTGATGCGGGCCGCCATAGGTAGCCAGTGTAGCTGGATGAGCAGCGGGGTAACATGTGCCCTTTTGGGTTGGTTGTAGACCAGGCGCGCCGCCGCGTTCTGGATCATCTGAAGTGGTTTCACTGTGCAGGCTGGGAGACCTGTCAGGAGGGCGTTGCAGTAGTCGAGTCGTGAGATGACTATTGCCTGAACCAGAAGTTGGGTAGCATCTTGAGTCAAGTAAGTCCTGATTTTCCGTATGTTGTAGAGTGCGAAACGGCATGACCGGGCGACTGAGGCAACATGATCTGAGAAGTTTAGTTGGTTGTCGAGAACAACTCCTAGATTTCTTGCAGTCCTGGTAGATAGGGAGTCAAATTTGATGTTGATGTCGTGGTGTATGGTAGGTTTAGCTGGGAGGACCAGCAGTTCAGTCTTTGAGAGGTTCAGCTGGAGGTGGTGTGCCTTCATCCATGTAGCTATGTCTGAGAGGCAATCCGAGATCCGTGCTGAAACCACGGGGTCATCAGGTGGAAAGGACAGATAGAGCTGTGTGTCATCTGCATAGCAGTGGTATGAGAAGCCATGCGAACGGATAATCTGTCCCAAGGAGGTGGTGTAGATAGCAAAGAGAAGGGGGCCCAGCACTGAGCCCTGGGGGACCCCTGTGGTGAGATGGTGAGGTGCAGATAGCTGACCAAGCCATGATATGTTAAACGAGCGTCCTGTGAGGTAGGATTCAAACCAGGAGAGAGCAGAACCGGAGATTCCCATGTTAGCGAGTATAGAGAGAAGGATGCAGTGATTAACCGTGTCAAAGGCAGCCGATAGGTCAAGCAGAATGAGTACTGATGACCGAGCGGTCGCCCTGGCTTCTTTTAAGGCTTCTGTTACAGACAGCAGAGCCGTTTCGGTAGAGTGGCCGCTTTTGAACCCAGACTGATTTGGATCCAGAAGGTTGTTCTGTGAAAGGAAGTCAGAGACCTGTTTGGAGACTGCTTGTTCAATGCCTTTGGATAGGAAAGGCAGGAGTGAGACAGGACGGTAGTTCTCGACTTGAGCAGGGTTGAGAGAAGCTTTCTTAAGTTACCCGGGCCATTTTGAACGCTGTTGGAAATGTGCCGGAGGTTAGCGAGGCATTGATCACATGTGTGATAGCTGGTGCGATGGTCGGACTGATGGACTGAAGTAGGCTCGTAGGTATAGGGTCCAGCGAACATGTGGTAGGACGGCTGCATGTCAGGAGTCTAGATACTTCACTCTCGGAGAGAGGCGTGAATGCTGAATATCAAATCTGTGGTCCTGTCCACCCCCAGATGGCCGTGGTTGTTGTGTAGGCTAGTGAGCACTTCGACTCGCAACACCTTTGGCAGTAAAAGCTGCAGCACTGGATCCCTTGAAGGAGGAGCCTGGATCGCTTGGTGCAAGGTCTCATCCATTTCCTGTATCTGGGACCACTGCTTTATCAACTGCGGACTTCCCTTGGTTCACTCCACTTGTCTTAGCGGGTATGTGGTCGTCCCTGTCACCAAAACCACAGGTGTCTGGAAATACAGGGAACAGTCCCTTGCAGGACTTTCAGGTCTCTTTTGGTTCGACCAGGGATACAAGATTCTGTCATCCAAGAGTCTTGGATGTTGGCATCAGATCAGCTCAAGATGTTGTAATATAGAGGGCAAGCTGAGAAACCCAGCAATGTTCCAGAGCGCCCAGTTTCACTGACTTCAGGTATTGGAGGGGATTGTTGTCAGTGTACACGGTAACCATGTTGCCCAGGAGATACTTGCCATTTTTTTCTGTGATTGCCCGCTTGACTGCAAGGAGTTTGAGTTTCATGGCACTATAATTTGACATGTTCCTCTCACTTGGCCGCAAGCCCCGGCTAGCAAAGGCTATTGGTCGCTGTAACCCATCCTTCTCCTGTGACAGAACTGCCCCCAATCCTGCATGGCTTGCATCCGTCTCTAAGATAAAGGGACGACTGAAATCGGCATAACCTAGGACTGGCGCTTGAACAAGCCATTCTTTTAAGGCTCTGAATCCAGAAAAAGTTCTGAAGGCAAACCTGAACGTGACTACATTCAATGTTAACTATCCAATATTCAGATGTCTGTAATTGAAATGTATGCAAATTAGTGCATCATTAATGAGATATTGTTAAATTACATCCCTAAACATATATTTTCAGAAAACTTGTAATGCAAAAAGATATTGTCTCTACATAAATAATCAACTAGTAAAGTTTCATAAGAATATCAAGGAGTTAAAATTTGTACCCTATTCACTCGTTCTATGTTGCCTATGGAGGCCAGTTTTAGGCCGCAAATGCTAATTAGCAGGTTTAAAACTAAAAAATCAGCTAAGTAAATATGATATTCAGAATCAGCACCCAAAAATTAGGCAGAATACCCTCTTTACCAGTGTTTTCTCACATTTGACCCCCAAGTGATAGTAGTCCCAGTCTTAATTATGCATTATATAAATGATGATGTCATCTAAGTGTGAAAATGGATCGTGAAAATTTGAAGACAAAAAAATCTTGTTCCTTAGACTCTATACTAGCAAAATATGCAAAAAATCAATTTTTACAAGAAAATCCAGCGGAATTACACAAGACACCGTACTACCTTAAAAAATGCCCCGGAATTACACAAGACACCGTACTACCTTAAAAAATGCCCCGGTAGCAGCCCACTGAAATAAATGGGACAGGTCATCTGTCTCCAGGTGTTCATCACACCTCGGTGGTTCCGGTGGGGGGGGGCGGTCGCCAGACGATCGGGTTAAAAATGTTCTGCCTGGCCCTCCCCCCTGGTCAAAATGTTTTTTCCAGGGGCCTCCCCCCAGCTCAAAAAAATGCTCCTAGGCCCTCCCCAGTGTTGCGCGGGTTTGGTCACGCGGCTCGCAGTCGCCCGATATTTTAATCAACCCGACCGCAACTCGGACCGCGAATACTAATTAGGACAAAATTATACCCGACCCGCTTATTTACAAAATGTGTGCTTTTGGTTATAGCATGCATGCAGTGTGACAGTAGTCCATTTCTGTAAAACAAACTAATTTATTTGTGAAACTTTATGCAGTAGAACTACACGCAGTAGGCATGCAGGACATAATGTTTGCGCAGGAGAGAGAATGAGAATAAGAGCGCAAGCACACACGCAACCACCAAGGATTAGAACACTAGGATAAGATTTGGCCATGGACATACATCTTTCTTTCGAAAACAGAAATGGTGAGGCAAGGTAGGCAAGAGAGATACATTGCTGGTCAAAACGTTAGCGTAAGAACTGGTTTAAAATGCTAAATGAAGCACAAAGCTTTACTAAAGCACATCCACTGTTTAAAGTCACAAACACAACGAACTAAGGTAACTTTTATGCATGCGCAATTTATACATACCGGTAGATATGTGTAGGCCTACACAGACCATAATTTGTACTACTGTCATCTTCTTTAAGAACTTTTCCCAATATTTCCCATAGCCTATATCGCTTTTCCTGAAGGGGTGTCTTTATTATTTTAACTCGCGTCTTCAGCTTCTTGTTGACTTTACTGTATTGATGCTTTACTGTACTGATGCTAGCCTTCTCGTGATATTTTAAGTAGGCCTATTTGTAGAAAATATATATTTAATTAATTTTAACTGACCCGCCCGCAAATGACCCGAATATCATTAAAATATTTTGTTTATGACTCATAAGTTGTGGGAGATTCAGGTAGGGTTGTGACTTTTTGGACTCGCCCACTCTGTCAAAGAGACGTGAATCATGTTTTGGCCTACAAACCTTTTAAAATATTGAAAATGGATCATTGGTCAGGGAAAAAAATATCATGAATCAGGAAAAAAATATTTTCCTCGGCCCTCCCCCCCAGGCCAAAAAATTTCTCCTGGGCCCCCCCGGTAAATATTGTACAGCCCCTAAGCCTATCTCTGTGTTTTTTACTTTGACAACATTTTCAAGACACAACTAGAAAAGCATTTCCTGAAGGAAATACAGTGCATGAAAGTGCAAACATATGAGGTAAAATATCATACAGAGTAAAAACAAACTATATTGGTTGCTAGGTAGATGAGGTTTAATATAGTTGGAATGACTGAACAGTTAAATAGGTGGATAGTTTATGGTTAAACTATTTGCTAGGTAGATGATGTTTAATATAGTTGGAATGACTGAACAGTTAAATAGGTGGATAGTTTAAATGGTTAAATTATTTAGGTAGATAGCTGACGAATAATGTTTGCTAGCAGATATGTTAACTATGTTAACAAAGATAATAATGCTAACCAAGTTACTTAGTTAATTTAGCTAATGTTTTCTAAAAAACAGCTGTTAGCTAAAGTTTTTTTAAAAATGCTAATAATGTTAATGCTGTTGACTATGCTAACAATGCTAACTATGTGACTTAGCTAACTTAGCTAATAATTTATAGCAGTTGTGCTAAAATATGAAGAATGTTAACATGCTAACCATGTGACTTAGCTAACTTAGCTATTCATATTTAGCAGTTCTGCTAACAATGTTAACTATGTTAACCATGTGACTTAGCTAACCTAGCTTATCATTTTTAGTAGTTATGCTAACTATGCTAACCATGTGACTTAGCTAACCTAGCTAATCATTTTTAGTGTTTATGCTAACTATGCTAACTAGCATGCTAATGATGCTAACTATGCTAACCATGTGACTTAGCTAACTTAGCTATTCATATTTAGCAGTTATGCTAACAATGTTAACTATGCTAACATGCTAACTATGTTAACCATGTGACTTAGCTAACCTAGCTTATCATTTTAGTAGTTATGCTAACTATGCTAATTAGCATGCTAACTATGCTAACCATGTGACTTAGCTAACTTAGCTAATCATTTTGAGTAGTTATGCTAACTATGCTAACTAGCATGTTAACCACAGTGGGTAGGAGTCATAGTTGATGACAAGTAACAGTTACAATGACTGAACAGTTAAAAAGTGCAGTAGTTTTAATGGTTAAATTGTTTAACAGTGAAATATTGTACTGAGGACTTTTATTTTGAAACAGTTTTTGGCAGAGGAAGCAGTTGAACAGGGTGTGTAGTCTTAATAGAGCCAGTTTGTATGCTTAAAGCCTGACACTGGCAGTTGATCCAGGTGGCCTGAACACCTGCCATAGGATTCTAATTGCTTAACAGCTCTATTGTGATGTCACAGCCCAATGTTAAGTCTATGGGGAAATTTTGAGTAGTTCATGATTGGTCAACTTCATCCCAACACCGAGAACGTGCACAGATCTGAGCTGAAAGCCTAGTTTGACAAATATATCACATAACTGCTATCATAGTATCACTTAACTTATACCCCTGAGTCAAGGCTTTGTGAAGCCTCGATATGTCTAGATAGCCTAGATATGTCTAACGTGCTCCATAGTATACCCCACTGGAAAATAAGGTTAAGTGGCTGGCAGGTGTTAGTTCACATTCTAAATAGCTCTCCATAACACTGGACATTCTAAAGAGCTCTCCATACCACTGGACATTCTAAAGAGCTCTCCATAACACTGGACATATTCAAGCAGGGTTGAAGGTTGTGTAGCATATGAGCAAATGGTTTGATTGTCAAGAAGACCAAGATAGATTTTTCACCTATTCTGCAGAGTGCCGTTAATGAAATACTGTCAATGTCTCTCAATTGAACACCATCCCTGTGGTGGAATATGGCACTGGAAATAATAGCCTAAGCGCTAGCCTGGCTAAAACCAGATCACTGAAAATAGTAGCCCAACCGCTAGCCTGGCTAACACCAGGTCACTGGAAATAGTAGCCCAACCACTAGCCTGGCTAACACCAGATCACTAGTAGCCTAACCGCTAGCCTGGCTAACACCAGATCACTGGAAATAGTAGCCCAACCGCTAGCCTGGCTAACACCAGATCACTATAGCCTAAACCGCTAGCCTGGCTAACACCAGATCACTGCGCACTCAGAGCTGTCTGCTCCCTCATGCAAAGTAACCTGGGAATGGGGAATGTTATAGAATTGAGAGACAGATTAGAGATTATCACATTATTATTATTACATTAAGAAACCTGTTGAAGTCTGTTCTAAATGAGACTTGGCGAGGTAGGCTATTATCTACAGTAGGTAACCCAAGGTACCCCACTAGTCTGTCAGGACCGTCAAGTTGTGATATGCATATGGGTAGCCTGCAGTTAAAGTTAAAGGCGCACAGTTCCCGGATTTGGCGTTTAATTTTTTACATAGTGCTGTAGCAATATTTGAAAACAACCTACCTGAAATAATTACTTTCCTATTGATGACTGCATGGAACTTTCAAGCAGAAGATACCAACACGCAGCATGTAATAACAGAGTACAACTAGACATAGACTAGTTCATAGGCCCATAGGCTAGTATATAGGCCCATTGACCAGTACATAGGCCCATAGGCTAGTATATAGGCCCATTGACCAGTAGCTGGGGCTCGGATCCAGCGCCAGTCGGCTCTGACCATGCGCCAAGTTCTAAAGCTGGACATTTTGGATATTCTGTAAAAAGAGAGTCGTCCTCCAGTAAGAGGGTGGGGATAATGCACATACTTTGCTTGCCACGTAACAAGAAGAAGAAAAAGTTGCTCGGGAACGCGCGTGGAGTCCAGTGGAGTCGCCCTGAAGTGCAACTTAATTTCATTGGATAACAGCGGCTCTAACTAAGAGCGGTCTGCCTGACGTCCTGCTGCTGCAAATATGCATTCGAACATGACGTGAAATATCCGTTGTCGAACTATAAATAAACTATTCGGTTTTTAGTGCCATGTGTAGCGCATTTTTACAGTCTATGATTAGTTTGTTTTTTATTTTATTGTTTGCCAGCATGAGCGGCAAACGTCCCCAACTCATCTAAAATGTGGTGTCTGGAAATACTTTGGGTTGTACACCGCAGATGGTAAAGTAACCGTTAAAGAGAATGTAGTCTGCATATACGATATCCAATCTTCGCGCTCACCTGTCGAGTTAGGCTACCATCCAAATGAGGCAGCGGAGTCAGAGGCACAGTACATGGTCAGAGCATCGCCAGGCGTCCAACATCGTATGATTGCATACTTTCCGTAAATCCTACATTATGTCCGGGGTCTGCTATTTACTTAGGCTTCGCAAAGCACAGGTATTTATTTGGGGTAGGCTTATTCGAGGCAGAACTTTATTTCTTACATTGTGCGTTTTATTGTGAGACATGCGTTTTGTTTGGAGCGGTATAGGCTACTAGGCTATCAAAAGCAGACGATTTTCGGTTTTGGTATGGGATTTAATTTACTTTTGGACTTTTATTATATAGTTACATGTTGAGACTGATGGGCACTTAAATCTACGGGGTATTTGATGATCACTGTAAAGTTTCGTGTAGTTGAAAAAGTGTTGCAATTTCCAGCTGTTTATTGTGAGACAAGGCAGTCCCTTTCACTCATTCATTGAACGTGCGCTGTGCTCTAATGGAAACCTTATTGCGTAGCGAAGTAGCCTAAATTGAGTTATTTTTTTAATTATGCATGGTTTACTTTTTATTAAATCTGTAAGCTGGAATGCCTCGCGGCAATAATTGTGTTTCAATGTAGTAGCCTACTGATTCAGTCTCTGGCAAGCTCAAAAGGGGGCGGCTATATGTTGAGAGCAACGTGTGACCATGGTGTAACGAGACAAGGGCTTTATGCCGCTGTTGTGCAATTTATTGTATTTAATCATGTTTAGGCTATTTTTGTTCGGGACAAACAACAACGAAACAAGATCAATACAATGTCTTTATTTGTCATATGATGCATAAATAACCATAATATACACGTCTTCTCATAGGCTCCTCAAGAAATACACACTGAATAATGTTTGGCTGTAGCCGCCGGATAGGTACCCGCCCACCAACATGTACGCGCATGAGAGCTCGTGCCCAACACGGATTTTCGTGCATGGAGCTGGTTCCAAATGCTCTATGCGGCGCCATATTTGAAAATGGCGTATGCTAACATGCCAAAGCTAATCTGCACGCTCTTTCTTTTACTGTCTATGCTCTTGACCCCCTGGCTTTTAGCCTAACATTAGTTCCTGGGGGAGTGGCCATGCATGACAGCGAAGGGCTATGAATTCTGGGAGTTGTTGGCTTTCATCCACATGAGCCAAATACCTTTTTGGCTTTTCTCGGTCAAGAAGGCACTGAAATCAAAAATGATTTCACATTGATATGAAAACACATTCATCTTTCCAGCGATGAAATTAATGTTTAACTGGGCAGTCGTGGCCTACTGGTTAGGGGTTTCGGCTTGTAACTGAAGGATTGCCGGTTCGAGCCCTGACCAGTGGGCCGCGGCTGAAGTGCCCTTGAGCAAGGCACCTAACCCCTCACTGCTCCCCGAGCGCCACTGTAGCAAGGCAGCTCACTGCTTCGGGATTAGTGTGTGCTTCACCTCACTGTGTGTTCACTAATTCACAGATAGGATAAATGCAGAGACCAAATTCTTTGTTTCCCCAAGTATATTTGGCCTATAAACCTGATTTACATTTGCACTCCTAAATTCAATGGGTGCATACAGAAGTACATTGTTCATTTGTAGGAAGGGGGTAATGTATGGTATGCGTATAGAATTCATAAAGTGTTGGTTTATTTTGACATTCAGACTCAAGTGTGCATTTCTGATGTGCAATTTTTACATCTTCATCATGCAAAAAAGATTTTGTATGTGTACATGTGTATTGTAAGACTTTTACTGTTTACTGTGATACATTTCTAAATTCTCTAAAAAAGAAACAGTGTATGTAGTTAATTTTGAAGGATGTTACACTGGACTTTCAGGTGGTTGCTGATTAATGCACTACATATTTTCACCTGGAGGTGGCACTGTTCACTCATAAATCAGCCAGTAAGACATTTTTTTAGTCATTTATAATTGAATGCATGACATTCATGGATATGACACTTCTCTGAAATATTTAAACACTGACAAAACAAATGTACTATGTAAAGGACTATAAAAACATCTTTTAAAACAAATCTATGAAAGCCAGATGTTATATCATAGTCTTTTACACTGCACACTCTCTTCAATGGTAAACACACGCCAGTCCTTTCAGATACAGTACTTTCCTGTGAAATGTCAAGTATTATGTCTTTGAAAAGAGGTGGAAAGTTCAATGCCTTTTACAGGTCAAAACCCTTTTTAATAAACAGAGCAAAAAGACTGTGGCCAGTGGGTGTCTGTGCATCAGTACTGTGTAAATACACCATGGAAACATTAATTGTGTGGTGGCTGCATAAATATGTGAGGTTGACAGTGTAACCGTGTTTATAGGATCTTCTACCAGTTCAGGAAAAGATGTTAAAACAAGACATCATCTACATAGAGTGGCACAGTATCTCCTTAGCTGCATTTGCATGTCCGTACAATCATATTTGATAGTTGCTCCACCTGTAAAATACAGACAGCATTTACATAGTGTGTTGAGATGTTATGCAGTACCTCCAGCTAATGTTAAAAGGTTCAATTTAATCCCTAAATGCTTTAGTTTATTTACAGCTATTTGGTCCTAAAAGCATCCGGTGTCTCTACCTTATGTTGTCTTCCCACGTAGTAGAGGATGGGAAGGGGGTCCATGACGTGTGGAACGCAGCAGGGTTGGGCCGAGGCCCCTGGGTTATGGTGCTTATACAGGGACAACACCTATCAACATATAGATACATATCAACATACAGGGACAACACCTATCAACATATAGATACATATCAACGTACAGGGACAACACCTATCAACATATAGATACATACTGTATCAACATACAGGGACAACACCTATCAACATATAGATACATATCAACATACAGGGACAACACCTATCAACATATAGATACATACTTTATCAACATACAGGGACAACACCTATCAACATATAGATACATATCAACGTACAGGGACAACACCTATCAACATATAGATACATACTGTATCAACATACAGGGACAACACCTATCAACATATAGATACATATCAACATACAGGGACAACACCTATCAACATATAGATACATACTTTATCAACATACAGGGACAACACCTATCAACATATAGATAACATATCAACATACAGGGACAACACCTATCAACATATAGATACATACTGTATCAACATACAGGTACAACACCTATCAACATACAGAGACAACACCTATCAACATACAGAGACAACACCTATCAACATATAGATACATACTGTATCAACATACATACAGGGACAACACCTATCAACATATATACATACTGTATCAACATACAGGGACAACACCTATCAACATATATACATATCAACATATAGTGACAACACCTATCAACATATATACATACTGTATCAACATACAGGGACAACACCTATCAACATATATACATATCAACATATAGGGACAACACCTATCAACATATATACATACTGTATCAACATACAGGGACAACACCTATCAACATTTATACATATCAACATACATGGACAATACCTATCAACATAGGCATAGATATCAACATACAGGGACAATACCTAGATATCAACAATATGCCTTTAATTTAGTCAATTGTTGCCTAGACTCTTTTTGTAGTGACTAGAGTGTATGTTTTCTCTAATTGTTTAAATGTGCAGCAGCAATCTGATGATTTTAGACTATATTTACTTACCTGAGCATATTTATTTACCTGAGCGTATTTGTTTACCTGAGCGTATTTATTTACCTAAGCGTATTTGTTTACCTGAGGGTATTTGTTTACTTGAGCATATTTATTTACCTGAGCATATTTGTTTACCTGAGCGTATATGTGAGCGTATTTGTTTACCTGAGCATTTTGTTTATCTGAGGTTATTTGTTTACCTGAGCATATTTGTTTACCTGAGCGTACTTGTTTACCTGAGCGTATTCGTTTACCTGAGCATATTTGTTTACCTGAGCGTATTTGTTTTCTGTGTTCCACACATAGGAACAGGAACCAATGCAGTAGTTGGCGTAGTAACCAGAGGGCTCATGAATCCATTTCCAGCCGAGATCTTTACGGAAATCAATGTACAGCTGTCTTACGCAGCAGTTCTCTGACTTCCTGTAGGATAAAACACAGGCTAATTTAAACATGAAAACAACAACAATATGAAGACTATTTCCTGTTTAGACATGAAAACAATAATAATATGAAGACTATTTCCTGTTTAGGTCATGGCATCACATCTTACTCTGAACAGGTTTCAGCAGTTGAAGTTTGACGCTTCCTTCGGGAATGCTGGTCATCCTGATTCTCCACAGGAAGTGACATCACTAAGATGTGAGGCTTCTGCATGTACATTGAGAGAGTCCCTGTGTCACCTCTGAGTTTGGCCATGCCTGTGTTGGGTGACATTAATGACATCAGTTCAACACCATGCTCGTATGTGGAGCTTCTTCAGCAGGTTTATGTATGTCCCATACCATGTTCATTATCTTTAACAGGTTTATGTATGTCCCATACCATGTTTAATATCTTCAACAGGATTATGTATGTCCCATACCATGTTTAATATCTTCAACAGGTTTGACATGTCCCATACCATGTTCATTATCTTCAGCAGTTTTATTACATGTCCCATACCATGTTTAATATCTTCAACAGGTTTATGACATGTCCCATACCATGTTCATTATCTTTAGCAGGTTTATTACATGTTCCATACCATGTTTAATATCTTCAACAGGTTTATGACATGTCCCATACCATGTTTAATATCTTCAACAGGTTTATGTATGTCTCATACCAGATATTGAGAAGAGGAAATCCTTATTTTTTTCACCACAGTCACAGTGCGGTTTGAACTGGAAACCTTGTTCCACATCTGGACAGATACAAGACCAAAGAAAGGTTAGCTCATAACTAACAGCAGATTTAGCTCATAACAGACTGCATATTTAGCTCATAACAGACTGCAGATAACAAACAACAGATCTAGCTCATAACAGACAGCAGATCTAGCACATAACAGCAGATTTAGCTCATAACAAACAGCAGATTTAGCTCATAACAGACAGCAGATTTAGCTCAAACAGCAGATTTAGCACATTGGCTATATCTTGTGTTTCTTTGTTTTCATGTCAAACTCAACATGAGCTGCTAAGGATAAAGGTGAAGATCAAGAGACCAAATATGGCATGGTGATTGGAGATGATTAAAGCCTTTTTTGGAAGTGTTTAATGATTTAGGACATTGATGATGATGATGACTTACCTGGTCCCTGAAGCCAGTCTCTCAGTGTTTGTGTCACATCAAAAGAGAGCCAGTGGTCCGCCAAGTCCCTGGACACGAAGCGCGAGGCGAGGTAGCGGGTCTGCAGACCGATGCCACGGTACAGCTCCAGCCTTTGCTCCGTCCCGTTGGGCATGTGCGGGTTCTTGATCTGAATCCGCAGTTCTGCCCGAGAGAGCTGGTCCGTCCCCAGACTGGACCTCATCTCAGTCAAGTTGAACAGGATCTGATACTTCGTACTGTTCTCACCTGATTAGAGAGATTGGACAAACAAGACAAGGCAAGTTTCTTAGTGCATTTTATACACACTTACATAAACAAAAGCAAAGAGTAATAGTAAAAAAACATAAAAGGGCAATAGTTAAAAGAATACCCCCCACACACACACACATACACCCCCACCAACACCCGCACACACACCATTTCATCACCCCCCCCCCCCCCCCCCCCCCACACACACACACACCATTTCATCATCCCCCTCCCACACACCCCATTACCCCCCCCTCCACCCCCACACACACACACAAAGTTGAGCCTGGCTCTTGAGCAAAAAAAAAATAATAATTAACTATCCTTTTATATGACAATAAACTACTTGAACTTGAACTTGAATAGTTTAAAAATAAAGTACAACTTGAACTTGAATGGTTTCAAAGTAAAGTACAATAGAATAATTCAAATAAAAAAACAAATAAAATAGACCATAAAATGGATTAAATCAAAAAGGCAGTCTAAAAGACACCTCAAGCACACACAAACACTACACCTGGAAATGTTTCCTCATCAAACTTACTCTTTGTTGAAGTTGAAGTCGTACCATTTAAAATGTCCTTGACAATAAAACAAACTAAATAAAATAAAAACAAAAGCAACTGCTTTCTTAAGAATGTATTGATTTGGGCATATTCTTGTTTTCTTGCCACTGCAAAGCAATCCTCAGGGGTGAGGTTTTCCATTTTAGCTCTTTTCCAGAGGTTCACCATGTCTGTCTGGTGCCGGGGCCCAAATTGACCCTGTATTGCACAGTAATTACACACTGATGAGACCGCCAGAGGCGCGAGCCAGATCACTCCACTTCTCGCCACCACAGCCTTCCGCCAGGCCCGCTCAATATTAGGGTTCCCCTAGCAATTACGTGTCCCCCTGCGGTCGTGTGGCTGGAAAGGCTGGAGATCAGGACAAGTAAATAGCTTATGAACGATGGGAGAGCCCTGAGAAGCCACACACACACACACGCACACACACACACACGCACACACACACACGCGCACACACACACACACACACACACACACACACACAGAGCCCTGAGAAGCCACACACGCACGCACGCACGCACACACACACACACACGCACACCAGGGTTGTGCACAATTCCAATTGCAATTCTGTTTCCTGTTTGCTACCTCAATTGAAATGCAAGTGAAATTCAAGAATTGAATTGGAATTTAAGAGCCAGTTTTAATTCAATTCTGGAATTTTGCACAAGCCTGGTATTGGGACAGCACTGCTGGTGGTTTTCCTTGAGAAATTGTTAATTCAGCTAAGCCAGCAAGACAGAAACACCCATGCACACGCGACCACAGCTAGCGTCCCAAATTATAGAGCATCTGCATCTTTAAACCACACCCTGTTTCTAAGTAAAAATATTCTAAGACCAGTTCAATTTCTCCCATGTCTACAATTCAATCTCTCAATATTTAATTTAGTTTATCTACTTTTTAAAGGTGCATTCTGTAATGTTTGTTATCTAAAAACTGCAACACTTGTGTAATTGGGAAGTAAATGACTTGCACCTCTAGTTTTCTATATATCTACCTCATTTCAAGTGTTTCCTTAGATCTCTTCAACTAGAATAATTATCGTCCAATTATTGTTATTATTGTTATTATTTTGTTTGTCAAAAGTGAATAGTTTGAGAGACTGCAGAGAAAATGTGACGTGAACAAGAAGCTGCTCACAGACATGATGCTCCACACACGATGCTCCACACACATGATGCTCACAGACATAAGACACAGTGTGTGTTTGGGGATGTGTGTGTTTGGGGATGGAGGACCTTGTGTTAGGACACAGTGTGTGTTTGTTAAGACACAGTGTGTGTTTAAAGATGGAGGATCTTGTGTTAGGATATAGTGTGTGTTTGGGAATGTGTGTGTTTGAGGATGTGTGTGTTTGAGGATGGAGGATCTTGTGTTAGGACACAGTGTGTGTTTGTTAAGACACAGTGTGTGTTTGGGGATGTAGGATCTTGTGTTATGCAGATAGGAGTCCGTGTATACAGGAACTGAGTCACTCACGCTACATGCGGAGTACCGGCTTCCTTCCTCTCCAGATAATCGGCATGAACACACACACACACACACACACACAGAAACAGACACATTCTTATCGACAGATATATATAAACCACACACACACAGAAACAGAAACAGACACACGCTTATCGACAGACATATATAAACCACACACACACACACACAGACACACACAGAAACAGACACATGCTTATCGACAGACATATATAAACCACACACACACACACACAGAAACAGACACATGCTTATCGACAGACATGTATAAACTACACACACGCACACACACACACACACACACACACACACACACACACAGAAACAGACACACGCTTATCGACAGACATATATAAACCACACACACACACACACACACACAGAAACAGACACATGCTTATCGACAGACATATATAAACCACACACACACACACACACACACAGAAACAGACACATGCTTATCGACAGACATGTATAAACTACACACACGCACACACACACACACAGAAACAGACACACGCTTATCGACAGACATATATAAACCACACACACACACACGCACACGCACACACACACACACAGACACACACACACACACACGCTTATCGACAGACATATATAAACCACACACACACACACACACACACACGCTTATCGACAGACATATATAAACCACACACACACACACATAGACAAACAAACACACACTTATCGACCGACATATACAGTATAAACCACACACACACACACAGAGACGGAGGGAGAGAGGGAGAGAGAGAGAAACACACACACACACACTTCATGTTTTTCTGTGTAAATGTTTCTTATTGTATCTGCACACTGTTGCTTGTATCTGCACATGTGCACGTATGACCCCACAGGCGCCTGTACTCACGCTGTTTCATGCTGAATTTGTGCACCTCTTTGGCATAGTACGTGCCCTCGTCCTCGTCCAGAGCCCAGGCTGCCCCCATGTGCTGCCTGTGCTCCGCTCCCAGCTGGACGGTGCTGTTGTAGACGGACAGGAGAGTGACCGGCACCTGCTCGCCCCCCCCGCTCCTCCTGCTCCTCCTCCAGCTCTGGCTCTCTGGGCAGACGCAGCTTGCTGAGGATCTGCCCGCGGATGGCTTCGATCCTCTTCCTCCGCATCAGGTCCACGTCCAGGGGTCTGCAGGTGGACAGGGCGGCGCTGTGGAGGACGCAGGTTAGCACACAGAGCCCGGCGAGGAGCGCAGTTGCCGCTCTCATTCTCCGCGCTCGATGACCACGACCACGGCTCTTTGGTGTTGAGGGAAATCAGACCAAGACGAGAGTCCTGGGTCAAATCAGCCGCTTGGCTTGCTGCTCCGACATGTTGAAGTAAAGATCCCCTTGCCGTTCCTCAGAAGCGCTCATTTGATATTCCATGTTCGGACTGCAAGGGTGGAAATCCCACCAATTGATACCAACAAATTGCAATTCAATGGCTTTTCTCCTTTAAAAAAACAAAATGCAACAAATTCAACAAATGCATGCAAAATAGGCTTCAATGTATGCACTAAACATGCCACCAGTAAATAAATTCAGTGAGGCAAGATTGAGTAAGATAAAATACTGTAAAAGTTTGGTAGCTCTTATATTTCAGCTGGCAAAATCAGCTCACTATCTCGTAAGCTATTTTGGGGCTAATGATTTAGACTTGAAACAGAGGAAAAGCAGCAGCCAAAACTTCCTGTGCTTCCCCTTGGGGACACTTCCCTGGTGGGATGTACTCACACTGAGGGAAATTACGGATGATTTTAGACAAACTTCTATCTTGTTTGAATTCCTTTAACTGTACAAAAACAGAATATGCTCAATATGTACAGAGTAAACAAATAGTAAACTAAAAACAAAGAAATACACAATATATACACATTATATATATATATATATATATATATATATATATTCTCATTCATTTAAATTCACTGTATGAACTTTGAAAGTCTAAACTTATCTGTGGAGAATATTCCCCAGGGGTTACTTGGCCACATGTGTATCCAGCAGCCAGTCTCCTGATTGCACACTTGCCTGTGTGTTCTCCCCAGAATACAGCTGTCCTAAAGCCAAAGCCACTCTACACTGCAGCTGATTGCACACTTGCCTGTGTGTTCTCCCTAGACCCCAGCGGTCCAGCAGCCAGTCTCCTGATTGCACACTTGCCTGTGTGTTCTCCCTAGAATACAGCGGTCCTGCAGCCAAAGCCACTCTACACTGCAGCTGATGAGACCCACTCCTCCCAGGCACAAAGTCAGCATCTATTCCCACCCTTTTTCTTTGGGGGCCTCAACTATTGGCTGGGAATCTGACCGGAACTAACAGACAAACAAGGAAGAAAACATTCTAAAGCCATGCGTCTGAGAACGGCTATAGGCAGTAAAACCGTATGTCTGAGGATGCTATATGCAATAAAACCGTATGTCTGAGGATGCTATGTGCTGTAAAACTGCTTAAACAATTTATAGCTTATTTATGATGTCAGCATACAGGGCTCTCAAGGATTTCCCAGAGAGGTAACATACTACATGACTGTAGTCATTGATTACTTACTTACAATTACTACAAGTTGTCAAATCTGCCATTCAGTATTGAAGAATGGATAGACATATGGATTAAATACATGCATGCAGGGATGGATTAATTCACATCAACTCAACAACAAAACACCTGAGGTAACCAGGCTAGGCCACTGAAGAATTGAATTTTAAGGATCCAATAGTCTTTTTCTTGAAACTTCAAACGGACAAAAACTCTGGTTCAGGCTGAAACATTTTTATTACATAAACAATGGTCATTTAAAAAAAACTCAACACAATAAAACAATGCCGTAGAAATGTGTTGTTAAAATGCTGTAGAAATGTGTTTTAAAAGCTATACAATTTAAAAGCTCTGGGTTATATAAACGTAACATAAAAACATGATCAGTCGTGACGAGAAGGCATAAATGGCTTGCAAAATATTTCTGTAGGGCCCCTGGATCTGACTAGCCGAGCACCTTTGAAGTACCAAGTACCACGACTCCTCCAACTGAACATTTGGTGTTTATATATAACCCTCTTGGGTTACTGATGATACACAATACCAAATGGCATTCATATGATACTCAATACCAAATGCCATTCTTCAGCCAACATCTCTCTCCGTATGTTGGAATGTCTTCTCAGCATGGCATTCTCATAGTCCACGCCTTCAGCTCTCAATGCCATATCTGTCGAAATGACGCAGAATGATGCCCAGTTCCACCTCTACGACGCCCATGGCGACTGTGTGCAGGCGATATCGGTCAGCTCCACTGTAGATGAGGTCTGGCGATCGCAGTTGTGGTCCACCACCAACAAACATCTGGGCCAGCTGTTCCTGCCAGGACCCCAGGGGCCGCCACGTCACACACTGCAGGCGATGGTGACCCGGGCTGGACGGTATGTGGCAGTAGCCGTAACCGTAAAGTTCACAACGGCCAAAGGAGTCCTGGTGCCACACCTGCACGTGTAGCTTAGGCCAACCTAGAGACGGCACAAGTTTACAGTTAGCTTAGTAGCTTAGGCCAACCTAGAGACGGCACAAGTTTACAGTTAGCTTAGTAGCTTAGGCCAACCTAGAGACGGCACAAGTTTACAGTTAGCTTAGTAGCTTAGGCCAACCTAGAGACGGCACAAGTTTACAGTTATCTTAGTACAGGGTTCTTGCAGGTTTCAGTAAGTCAAATTAAAGACCTTTTTAAGACATTTTAAGACCATAAAGATTGAAATTTAAGACCTACACGACGCATTACCAAAAAATATTCAAATCAAAGAAATTCTGAAAAAATCATTGAAAAGTCGTTGAAAAAGGATGAATTAAATGTACAGATAAAGCAATCAAACTAGTAACCTTCCACACCCAACATCTACAACCCAACTGATTTTTGCATTGCTCACTTGTAGTATACTCAAGGAAAAATATCCGTGTCACGTACCAAATGCCCTAAACCTTAAGCCCAAAATGAAAATAATTTAAAACAAACTAGCCCTCAAATAGAATAGATTGCATCAAGGAAGTCAAAAATGAGACTGGAGTTGAAACTGGGTGTGAAAGTGTGTTTTGGTGGACACTCTGCACTTGTCTGCGTGTGTGTGTGTGTCAGGGTTTCCGTTGTCCGGTAATTACCGGACATTGGCCGGAAAAAAAATGAAATGTCCGACAAAATTAAATCTCTCCGGTCAAATTGTCCGATTGAAATTGGCTAATAATCCCGTCCCCTAACGCAATCTGAATTTGAGAATAAGCCTTAATATGTAAGCCTATATTATACGTCCTCTGGCTATGTTTTTAAATGAACAGGCTCTACCGTTTGAAAAGTGAGCTATTAAACAACACACATAGCCTATGCTGCATTTCAAATAGGAAGCGCACGCTTAAAATGTCTATGTTAAACAACGAACAAATGAGTGAGGCGGTTCAAACATGGCCAGGCCCAGAGGCCAGACGCGATGGATGATAAATTGGTAACGTCTGAAGCCTGTCCGGTCAACTCCACCACCCCCAGATAAAAAGCAGAAGTGTCGGGCGTAGGCCTATCTGTCGGAATCAGTGACGTTGGAAGTGGAGTTGCGGGGGTGCACTTGAAAGAGCGAAACCGGAGCTTTTGAATGATGTTAGCGGCTAGTGCTGATAAACAGTTTGCATTTTGCGGCTAGCTTATGTTTCTCTGCATGCTCTGGCTTGTGACTCCAGCACCTTCACACCCAGAGTCCCTAACTGAATAGTTTTTTTGCAAAGTGCAGCGAGCCTCATACCCGGAGCTGGGTACCACTTGTAACCAACAGCAGACATCACTGTGATCTAGCCAGTGTTGCCACAGTTACCTTGGAAAAGTAATCTGATTACTCCTTTAAAACGTAACTTAGTTATTTTTAAAATCAAGTAATCAGTAAAGTAATGGAGTTAGATTACAAGTTACTTTATTAGTTACTTTCAGCAGCTGCCGACAACACCCCCCGCCACCTCAACATAAAAATGACAACCGGTTTTGCCAATACTCACTTTATTGGAGTGCATTTTAACAGTAAGGTCAACAATGTATAGCAGACATCCCAACCTGCCCTTTAGCCTACTTAGATACTGAAATTCAGATGTTTGTGCAATAATGTCTAGTCAGTACACCAAATAAGGAAGGCCTATAGATAGAAATTGTGATGATAAAATATGTAGATTTTGGTAGTTTGGGCTTTTCATTTTCAAAAAGAAAACAAACGGGAGAGCGCGGTGTTTGCAAAGAAAAGGCTTTTCATGTAGCCTTGGCAACTAGCCATCTAGTATAGGCCTGAATAATAGCAAATTAAATGACACTTGTTAAACTCACCTCAACAAGTCTTTTGCAGCCATGGGCAATGCTACAAACAGTGCAGTGTGCAAGACTCATGTTTTACTCTTATGAGACAAGGGTACACTTTTGTGTAGTCTGATGTGAAATGGGTCTTAAATTATCCTTTTTGGAGGCCACTGACTGCCATGACGCTCCTGTTCCTAGATACACTGAACTGATTAATTTAGTTCAGGAGAAAAAAGATAAAAGCCCACCTACACTGAAAATTGATTGGTTGATTTAGCAAAACAGGCCAGGATGCTCTGTCTTGGTTGTGCTTCAGGCACACACGCACCACCCCTCTCTCTCTCCCTCTCCGTCGTATGCGCGCTAAACTCAGACGCACACGCGATTTGAATTCCCGGTCTTGTTCGTTCTAGATTCCGGGAGATTTTATCTAATTTGCGGGCGTCAGGAAGCCGCTATCGGGAGACTCCCAGAACTTCGGGAGACTTGGGATGTGTAGCTAGACAGCACTTTGTCACCAGCACAGAGTGTACAACGTACCTTAATGTTGTCATGTTTAGCGGACACAAACTCAAAATAATGACTGTATAGCTAAAATGCGCATCTCTCTCCTCCCTCTATTGTTGTTTATGTTTGTGTTGCTGCGTGGTATTACACGTGAGTCATCATGCTGAAAATGTGAGTGTTAATCCCCGAGCAGGTATTGCATTTATCACGGGATTTGTAGATTTATCACTGCGTAGGCTACGTACCAACACCAATATCCCCCAGAAAGAACTACAACACACTGAACCAATGTTCTGAGCATTCTGCTGGTTTTGTTACAATGGTAGCAAAGACGCTAGAGCTCTGCTTTGCAAGCTACGACTCAATACTTTTTTGCTACTTTGTAATAACTTTCTGTGGCCAGCGTTTCTGGAGATGAACAATGGTAAAATATTTTTTAGACCTGACTAAATTAGACCTCGGAATGAAAATCTGGCCTTTTTAAGACGTTTTCAGGCCCTAAATTTAAAGTTCTGAATTTTAGACTTTTTAAGACCCCGCGGGAACCCTGTTAGTAGCTTAGGCCAACCTAGAGAGGGCACAAGTTTACAGTTAGCTTAGGCCAACCTAGATACGGCACAAGTTTACAGTTAGCTTACAGTTAGCTTAGGCCAACCTAGAGACTGTACAAGTTTACAGATAGCTTAGGCCAACCTAGAGAAGGTACAAGTTTACAGTTAGCTTAGGCCAACCTAGAGAGGGTACAAGTTTACAGTTAGCTTAGGCCAACCTAGATACGGTACAAGTTTACAGTTAGCTTAGGCCAACCTAGAGAGGGTACAAGTTTCTATCAAAAATGTCAAGGCATGCTTAGCCTACATAGCCAGCAGCAATATCCATATAATAATTGTAATGTTGTGATCATTATTCCGATTGCTACTATTATAAAGTGGAGCAACAGTTTGACCATGTAAAGGGGAAATGGGAATGAGAACTGTTTGGAATCAACATAAAGACACAGTAGTCTATTTTGGACCATTCAACTGTTTCATTAGCCCAGTGTTTCTCAAACTTTTTTTTTCTGGGGACCCACTTTTTAAAAATGACAGACTATCGCGACCCAACTCGTGACTGTGGCAGTTAACAAACTAGATCAGCGGCTCTCAAACGTTTTCTTTCCCCACTTTGATCAAGGGGGCATTCTCGAGCCCCACCTGTCCCTCCACCTGTCCCCCCACCTGTCCCTCCACCTGTCCCCCCACCTGTCCCTCCACCTGTCCCCCCACCTGTCCCCCCACCTGTCCCTCCACCTGTCCCCCCACCTGTCCCTCCACCTGTCCCCCCACCTGTCCCTCCACCTGTACCTCCACCTGTCCCTCCACCTGTCCCTCCACCTGTCCCTCATCGCTCTAAGAAGCTTAAAATTGTCAAATTTATTGAAATAATGACAAGTTCTAAATATATCCTCTTCAACAGAGTTAAAATCAGCTGGTGCTGCAGATATAATAATAAATAAATACATAACACACATATTTCTGTTTTCCAGCAACATATTAAGGCAGCCGTGGCCCACTGGTTAGCACTCTGGACTTGTAACCGGAGGGTTGTCGGTTCGAGCCCCGACCAGTGGGCCGCGGCTGAAGTGCCCTTGAGCAAGGCACCTAACCCCTCACTGCTCCCCGAGCGCCGCCGTTGTAGCAGGCAGCTCACTGCGCCGGGATTAGTGTGTGCTTCACCTCACTGTGTGTACACTGTGTGCTGTTTGTGTTTCACTAATTCACCGATTGGGTTAAATGCAGAGACCAAATTTCCCTCACGGGATCAAAAAAGTATATATACTTACTTATACATACTTTATATTAGGAAGCATAGGCCATTTTACAGCATTGTACAATATATTCAATGAAATGCCAACATGCTGCATTAAATGGATCTATAATCCAGTAATACTGAGCACTGCTGGTTGGGAAATATCGTCAAGAAATGTTCATTCATGAACGTGCTTGCAGATTCAAACATGCGCTCTTCCTCCAAGAAGAGGCGACTCGGAGCTCAAACACGCGCGACAGCACTTTACCTCGGGAAAGCCACCTTGCCTCGCTGTGAAACAGTACAGCCTTTTGGTCAGCTACCATCTCTTCACAAAGTGCGGAGAATAGACGCGCTTTTAAGGGCCGAGTTTTGATGAAATTCACCACTCTCACAACAACGTTCAAAATCTCATGTAGGTCGGGACTAACTAAGCTGCCTTGACACGAGCGCTTCCCTGTGAATAACACAGTGCGTCCATTGCGCATCGGGTGCTACCTGGGCCGCTACAGATAAAAAATAAATAAAAAAAACTCCTGCTTTTCACGTCAGTTCGCGCTCCACCTGGCACGTCTCCGCGACCCAGTAGTGGGTCGCGACCCACAGTTTGAGAAACGCTGCATTAGCCTAAGTTATGGCCTGTTATTCAATTAAATTTGCATTTGTATGATGTAAATGATAACATTCATTTTTTGTGATTTTTTTCTCATGTACATTCTTCAGCCAAAAATAGCAAATGCTCAAATTTCATGTAATCATTTATACCATACTATCACATTGGCGTTATGGATGTTACAAAAAACGTAATTTTCCATGGACTTGCCCTTTACAGTTTGGCAATGTTTATGTAATAAATATATAATATATGGGCAATGGTTAGTGGAACCAAGACATGTTGACATTCTGTTACACACATTACCTCATGATGTGCACTTCAATGCCCTTAGACTACTTTGACAAGATTAACAGTACGCCGATGTTACAGACGCTACACAAGCTAGGCCTACAGTACATAAAGCGGATCTCTCTGCTACACAAGCTAGGCCTACAGTACCGGTACATAAAGTGGATCTCTGCTACACAAGCTAGGCCTACAGTACATAAAGCGGATCTCTGCTACACAAGCTAGGCCTACAGTACCGGTACATAAAGCGGATCTCTGCTACACAAGCTAGGCCTACAGTACCGGTACATAAAGCGGATCTCTGCTTACCCTGGAGACCCTTGGTGGTATAGTGGAGGTCCATTGGGTGGCTCCAATAGGCCATTTCTCCAGTCTGGGGGAAGTCTACTTGGGTCTGACCCTCCCTGAGGCCAGACAGAAGTCTCCATGCGCCGCCTTGCATGAGCAGAGAGAGAGACATTATTGGTACATTTGGTAAGTTACTACTTTACCTTCAAGTGTGTCACTGTAAGTTAGGTCACCGGTTCACTCACCTGTATGGACTCCCCACTTGCAAAAGAGACTGCTTTGAGGAAATCCGCTCGCTCCAATGATCTGGCCAATTATATGCAGCTCTGCCATAAGCTAACCTGGACTTTCACTATACAAGGAGACGATAGTATTAACGTTACATTACAATACAATACTTACAGAGAAAGGCTAACTTCTGGTAAGAGTCATTTAAAGTTTAATGACAGTTATGTTAGCTAATGATGTATTTATTGAATTCATATCAACATACGGAAATAATCAGTAAGATAGCATAATAATATCATTTCACTTTAGAATGGTGAATCGATAGCTTTGGCAGCAGCTTAACACAATGACGTTCACGTTAACGTTAGAGCAGCTAAGCTTAACTGATAACTGTTGTTGGGCTATGTGGTGCAGTAAGTTAAGGCAAACCATTACCTTATATTAATCTATATTAAATATAAAAACGTTACCGTTACTCGTTGTCATTATTAGTTAACGATTCAGTCAGTTCAACAGGTTCATAGAAGCTACAAGGGAAAGCAACTCTGGAAGCTTAACCTTACTTACATGAGCTAGGTTAACGTTAAGATTAGCTTAAACACCTTACACTTTGTGATAAAGTCAACGGTGAGATGATAATCTTGGAGGGACATACCTGGAATCTCGGAATTTCCATAAAATGCTCCTCCCTGAAAACGATCTAATTTCCAAGAAGCTGTCCTGAAGTCATTTAAATAAATCAGAGAAACATGACAAGCTAACTAAAGGCGAAATAGAAAGGTTTTTAATGACGCCCTGTTGTCGCCACGAGCAACCAGATAATCTTCTTCTAGTTGCTTATACAAAATATAGCGCTTTATCGCCACCATCTGGACCGGAGGCAGAGTGAAGTATAGACATCCTGATCTCTCTATTACATTATGACAGTTTTTCTCAGTCGCTTTTGCGCTTTTCTCAGATCAGAATGTTCTCAAAATTCTCATAACTAGACTATTAGTTCAACCTCCACAACATTTAGTAATTTGTGCACATCATAGTAGCAATTTCTCCTTTCTCTGAACAAATGCTTTTGAACATCAGTAGCTTTGTCATGAAAATGAACTAGGCTATACTTATGGATACTGAATAGTCGTTCCCAATAAAACTAATAGTCCTCATTTCATTGCTTGAGTCATTACATACAAAATTGGTGAACTAGTTATCAAATTCTGTCACAATGCTGTAGAATTGCAGTAAAACTGACACGTACATATTCAGTGTCTTGTACTCACTTACTCCCCTAACTACAGCCATTTGTAGTTTTCAAATGGCTGTACAAGTACTGTATAGTGCTGTCTTGAGCATTTTCAGGTAGTGTCACCGAGTTCTGACCTTTTTTTGCATGGGAAAACACTGAGAGCATAAACTGTCGTAATGAAAACATGACAGAGCCATTTGACTATCTTGTTCATAAACAATGGCATCAAGACTTCTCATTTTGATGACACTGGCAGTTTCATTGATATAAATACTTGCTTTTGAGGAATGGACTATCCATTTTGAGCAAGTGACGTTGCTTTTGCAGGTTATCCACTAGGTTTTGCAGTTTGCACTAATTGTTTTGAGAAATGCACTGCTGTGCAAATGTTAATAGTGATGTGAGAAAAGCACCAAAGCGACTGAGAAAAAACTGTAACTGATAGGCCTAACAAGATTGTATGCCCCTCAAGAGCTGCAAGAAAAACATCAGTTGAAAGTACGTAAGGATGTTGGTGTGCGCAAGGAACTTGTGCCATCGCACACCAACATTTTAGAAAGGAAAAAAACAACAACTGTAAGTTAGTCAGGATAGCTGTAGCCTCTCTATTGATTTCATTCCCCTCCCTGTCTGTTCTTAAAGGTGGCTTTGTGTTGGGCTACTGCTGCTGTAGGCTGCTTGTTATTCTCCTCTAGCACAAGCCTAACAATAACATTTATTGGCTGTCTCTAAGTATAAGATGAGCGTTTCTCACATTAAGATTATTAGGCTATTATAAGGCTATTCAATCTCAAGTGTAGTATCAAGTGTAGTGGCAGGCACTTGCACAAGCATTCATTCTGTGTTCTGTCTCCACAGGCATTGGCTGTTCCATTTAATTGTGTCAGCTACTCCATCACCATGTTGGCTGATACACCAAAGCACAGGCTGATGATGATGGTTGTCCCTCTTACCTGAGCAGGCCAAGGGTACAGTTGCTTTTGCATTTTAACTGTAGATAGACATGGTATTCTGTTGCATATTGCATAATGTTGTTGTTTCAAGTATTTATTTTTTGTTAAACTGTCTCTTACTGCCTCTAGTCTTTAACAAACATGTTTCTAGAACATAAAGGGAGTGGCATTGTACAGCAGGGAGATCATACCTTTATGAATAATTCATATGTGATGGGAATGGGCGCTACAGATGGGAAATATCAGTGTGTTCACAGAGCAGCTCACATCAGAGAGGCTTGGTGCAGTAGCCTAGATATGCTGCTAAACAACACAAATCCATTCACAGAGGACACGCTGAATCCCAAAGACTGATCAACACATATTACGCAATTTTGCTGGTCTACTGTACCAGTGTCTTTCAGTGAGAGACATCTTACTCTTTAATATACATGCACTGTCTTGTCATTTAATCGCTTTTGAACCAAATTTGATCAACAGTTTTGCCTGAAATTGTGTGCACACACATCATAGCAAACATCTGGTATTCTTTTCCTTTAGTACCCTATAGATAGTACCCTATAGATAGTACCCTATAGATAGCACCCTATAGATAGTACCCTATGGATAGTACCTTAGTCATAGTAGGCTGCCCTATGGATAGCACCCTATGGATAGCACCCTATGGATAGTACTAATGGTGGTAGTGATAGCACCCTATGGATAGCACCCTATGGATAGTACCTTAGTCATAGTAGGCTGCCCTATGGATAGCACCCTATGGATAGCACCCTATGGATAGCACCCTATGGATAGTACTAATGGTGGTAGTGATAGTACCCTATGGATAGCACCCTATGGATAGCACTAATGGTGGTAGTGATAGCACCCTATGGATAGCACCCTATGGATAGCACCCTATGGATAGTACTAATGGTGGTAGTGATAGTACCCTATGGATAGCACCCTATGGATAGCACTAATGGTGGTAGTGATAGCACCCTATGGATAGTACCCTATAGATAGTACACTCTCTCTTAATGAGCAAGTAAGAAAGACAACAAAGACAGACTGGAATGAGGTAGCGAAGGCAGTATATGCAAGTGCTAGTGGAAATTACCTTATTTATTTAGAGCACAATGCTGGCATGCAGCCTCTGTCCTTTGGTCTGTGCAATTGGTTGTGACTGGCCTGCAATCCCAATTCAAGCTAATCTGCATAGCACACAGACATCTGCACACGTGCAGCCGAGCTTCCTGCCTGTAATCTGGAGTCCTTGCAGCAGGATATGCGCTCTGTTTTTAAACACAATGTGGTAAGGCCATACGTCACCAACATGATACAGTCCCACTGGTCTGGGGTTGCACTGGTCATTTGTTTTGAGCAGATTTCCAGCAATAATATGATTAAGAGGTTTTCTACTCCCCACAAGCCATATAGGCCTACATCTCAGTTAATGTTGAGACAATGTAAAATAGGCACAATATCCTTACTATATTGGAGTTGTTTTTTTGCTCAGCTAAAACATGGGCAACTGACAAGGCACACCACACAAAGTACATCTCATCCCCAACTAGATCAGCAAAGTCAATTTAATGCCCAACGTGTTACTTTGCTTGTTGCTGGTCAATGAAATTAAGGTCCGGAACCCTGAGACGCATGCTGTCTGTTCAATGGTATGATGATATCTCACTGAGGAGGAGGACTGTTTCTGGAAAAGCCCTGTCTGGCCATATGCTGTATAGATAGACATTTCAGCATCTGTACTATACATAAACAGTATTCAGCTATTATCTTGTGCCATTTTGTACCTACTTATAACAAGACTCTACCTAACTGAGTTGACTTGTCTTTTTCTTGTTGTTGCTGGACCATTCTTTCTTGTGTTTTGCTTCTGAACCTGTCTTGATGTCGCTGGAGAGATTCGTGCCTGTCTGCTTCTTCCTCCGACACATACGGATGCGCACGGTTGGCCGAACCAGGTATTCCATTTGTGCCATCTGGGTCCTAGGCTCCTCAGGCTCACTGACTGTGCTGTTGTTTGTGTTTGTCATCCACAAGTCTCGTCTTCCTTGTTAGGACAGAGATACTGTATTGCTACAGGGCTGCACTGTTCTGAACCAAGAGAACATACTGTACACAGAGCTTACTACTGTAATAGTGTACTTTATGGGATCGTCCATAATAATTATTTATTTATTTGTTTGTTTATTTATTAGGACAATGCTCATTAATTAACAGACAAGCTGTAAATAAGCCGGGGTTAGCTTGTGAGTGCTAATTTCCATCCGTTGTCCCTAGCCAGTTCTAAAGACAGCCTAGAATAAAACAGCAAACAGAAAAATAAAATAATTTGAAAAAAACAGTATAAGTAATAGGAAAGCTGTGCAAGCTGGTAGGCTACCCAGACCAAAGATACCCATCAGACAAGACAGTATGGTAAAACTGGCTACATAACACACAAGACAAATAGCTATTACAACACATTACAGAACAGAACAAACATGTAGGCCTTAAAAAAAAAAAACAGAACAGTGCAGATAATGTACATATTAGGAATAAAATAACAATGTAACAACTTATTTTGTTTGCTTTAATCCAAGTTTATATGATATATATATCATTTCAGCAGTATAGCACTCGTGATCATAGGGTTGGTAATGGATATCCTCACGGGTGTTATTCGGCTGTAGCCATGATAACTAATCCCATCACCACAAGTGCTATATTGCTTTTATACAACAATTTTACCACAAACTAAATGATCTGAAAACACCCCATTATTGTTTAATCCTATAGCTCCCCTTTGGTTGTTCTAATAGTGGCATAAAATCCCTGCAGTAGGCCGGTCTTTGTGGTTTTTCATGTCTTCGTTGAAAGACATTGTGAAATAGGACAGCTGTCCAGTTCCTCTGCGCTGATGGACACACCTGGATAAAGATGGACTCTCCTCCCGCTTGACTGACAGTTCCACCTTGTCATCCGACCTTTCATATATTCAAATATTCATTCATTTCATATTATTCATTTCATAACTCAAAAGTTATTTTAGGGACATCAATCTCCATTTTTTTCTCCAATTGCCAAGACTACTCACTTTTTAAACTATGAGAACTTTAATTTCATTTTAATTTAACGGTTATTGGAATCTTCGCATGGTATCGTGGAGTGATTTATTATTAGCTGTTATTATTAGCTTTGCTATAGCTGAGGCCACCCTAAACGCTACCTGTTACTTAGAGCCTTATTGAGGCCACCCTAAATAGACAGACAGATAGATAGATAGATAGATACTTTATTGATCCCCGAGGGGAAATATAAGATTCAAACGCTAGCAGTTACTTAGAGTTACAATCCAAACACATACAGTGGGCATCGCTTTCAAATGACCACTTCAGTCGCGCATTACAAGGCGTGAAGCTTTAGTACCACTTTCAGCCACTGTGCGTCGCTCTGCCACTGTACATCGCTCTGCCTGCCGCCCCTACTGAAAAAGCAGGAGGCTACCTTTAAACATAATTGTTGCCGAGAGTAATCCCAGCCTACGAATTTAATAACAAAATAAATCATGCATAATTAAACATTACCTTTTTTTTAGGCTACTTGGGTATTGCCTAAAGGATTTGACTACATAGTGGTAACAAAATTTGCTGTCTACATTTTTGTCAGTGTTGGGGGTAACACAACTACGCAAATCAAAACAGTGGTGTGATAATTGAGCCAGTAGAGAAATAACTGTTTAGAATTAATCTGTAGCCTTGGGTAAGCTTCTGCAGAAAACAATGTTGGCGATTTAATACTATCTAGCAACGCTTTTAACAGGCTATGCTATAGAGGCTTAGACAACTATGACCCACGTTTTGGTTTTGTAAATTAATTTGCCCTACTTCTTGACTGCAATGTAGTCAATTGACTGCTTGACATGTCATTTTTATTTTTCGGTACAATAAACAAATACATCTGCTTTATGCCGCAGAATTACATTCATATTTGGAACTTACATAGTCCAATGCATCGTTACACTACGTTAGTGTTTCCCAAAACCATAGCAACGAACGTTCGGAACCACTATCGTAAAGTTGTGTAGTTACAACTACACCTCTCGACCTGTGGTAGAATGCTAGTAGAAGCATAGTTCCGGGGATCTTCATGTCAAAGACAGTTATTTGTTTGCAAATTAATAATTATAAATATATTTAGGTTTCTAATTGATATTTACACTTCTAACCATACATCCATATTTTAAAATGCCCAAGGCAGAAAATACATAAATTAAAAGTCAATTTGCAGCCATGTGCACGTAAGTAAAAGTCACACACCTGCAGATAATAATAAGGTGGTGCGCACTTTTTGACGAGTCAGTTGAGAATATGTAGCCTTTGATTTTCATGGGGGGGGGGATTCGAACTCTTGGACAGGGGACTGATAACTGCTGCGCATCGGCGGCTGCATCTGCCAGCCTTAACGCAATGCGCCACAGAATTATGTGCAGGGGCCCTTTCACGTGCTACTAAACATCATTAACCACCTTAGTCCAGACTACTGAAGTTTGGAAACTATCATGGTCCAAACTTACAAAGTACTATGTAAGTACGACAGTTTTGGGAAACAGTCGTAACTTACATGTTGGTTAGTTGAACGATGTATCCTGTTAGTAAAAAGCTAACCTCCGTAGTTGTACGGGAAACGCACCCCAGATCAGCTTGTAGGCCATTAGCAATCTGTTTATTTTATTTTATGAAGCCTATACAGTAGATCACTTGCCACATTCTCACTTTCAATAGACAGATGCAATAGCCATTGGTCAAGTATTGAGTATAAAGCAATTAAGATAGTAGCCGATACAAAAAGTACTTCATACTATCATAAAAATTTGTTAAAACGAATAGCATTTTGCAACTTGACAAAACACTGAATTAAATATCGTAGGCACAGGAGAAAACTTGTACATCCATTGGCCCGTAGGGAGATCACATGCCAGTTGCCTCTCCCTTCAGTGTTATGACTGAGTTTGTTTCGCCAAAAAAAACTCTATTGCAGATATCAATGCGTCTTTGTTCATGGGTTTGGCCTCACAGCAGAGGCTTAGACAACTATGACCCACGTTTTGGTTTCGTATATTAATTTGCCCTACTTATTGACTGAAATGTAGTCAATTGACTGCTTGACAGGTTATTTTTATTTTTCTGTACAATAAAAAAATACATTACATTACATTTAGCAGACACTTCTTGACCAAAGTGACTTACATATGTCAGCTATATTACAAGGGATCACATTGTCCCCGGAGCAACTTGGGGTTAAGTGCCTAGCTCAAGGGCACAACGGTGGAAGCCGGGAATTGAACCGACAACTTTCAGGCTACTGCACGCTAGCCCAGCTCCTTAACCACTACACTACCACCGCCCCTGTACCTGTAAATACATCTGCTTTATGCCGCAGAATTACGCACTTGGCCAGCCTATAGAACGGGCACATTTTGGAGAGAATAGAGAATGTACGCACGCAAGAATCTGTAGGCTATTTGTGGCTGGTTACCAGCAAACAATGTTTAATGCATTAACTCAAGACGTCAAACGTTTTCTAAACAATACAAACAGAAAGGAATGCGGCAGCAAATGTAGAAGAGTAATTTCCAGTGGAAGAACAAAATGCTGAATGAAGCCCAAAGATATTAAGGCATATCTGGCTAAGTTGTTATTTTATGAAGACGTAAATGGTTGGGCTATAGGCCTAGTTTGCAAGAAGGAGACATAAAGCGTGAGCATGCCACACTATCCACAGCTGTGGTAGCAGGGGTAGGAGGATTACTGTTAGCGCAGGATTTATATAAAATTCTTCAACCTGCCTCGAATGCAGGCTTGCCCAAAAAAAAGGCCTGTGGTTTGCGCAGCCTACAGTAAGTAGGTCTTAGTGAGTTAGGAGTCCTCTTGACTTTTTTTAAGCTGTCTCAGAGGTGGAAAGTTGCGTTGTTGCGTTCGTTGGGGGCAGGGCCGGATTAACAATTCATAGACCCTTGGGAACAAATGTCTGATGGCCCCACCTGCCCCCCAGCCAACGTGAATCGGGCGGTCAGTTAATAGGCCTATCATGAAGATTTTTCTTGCCATTTAAGGCACGAGCGCATCTGTGAGGCCAAGCCTCACCAAGTAGCTTGTTTGTTTACAACTAACATTACATTTAATTAAACTGCTTATAGGCTATGCCGAAATAGTTTCAACATTTTGAATATCAGTGTCGGGTGAATTAGGAAATGTTCTCAAAGTAGCCTTATGGCTGAAAGCTGCTTGGGATCCCCCCTGTTAGAGTGACCACCAGCTAATAAGCCCAAGGGGGGACAAGGGGTATGTTTCTGAGGGACAATGTGGGACACTGTCTGGCGCGGCGTTGCCCCCACCTCATGGGCAGACTCACTGGTTTACCCATTTCTAGCACATACCACCTTACATGGCTGTTTACTTATGTAGCGCCCCCTAGGCCTATCTCCTGGTACTAAAGGGCGTTTCCCGGGTTCTTAAACTAATCCCAGTAAAGTATATATAATATATAGAATTCTTGCTGACCTTCTGTTTAAATGTCTGTTTGTGTCTTTACATGTACTTTGAATAAATAACTTTTTAACCCTTGTATACTTACTTGTGTGTAACTGACTTAAACCATATTCACATGAAATAACATTTACATATGCAATCTATTACCCAATGGTATCTTAACACTAAGTACACACTCAGAACTCAGTTATTAAAATGTTAAATAAAAATAGTTTACTGAATATAAATATTCAATTTACCAATATAAACAAAAAAAAAGATACAAGTGTATCAATGGAGCAAAGTATTCAACACATACTTTCTTAGCAAATGTAAAAGAAATCAAAATGTTACACGTACCTCAAAAGCCTCAAAATGCAGTAGGAGCTTAGAAACTAGTAGGCTACATTAGCCACACTTTAGCTAACAGTTAACAGTAAGCTTAAAGTACAGTACACAACACATTAACATGAAAACACATACACACACACGGGCCCACGCGCACACACACACATTCACACGTGATTCACCCACCCCAGTCCTAGCCGGCAAATGAGCTAAAACCTAGCAGCTAACCGTTGCAGGCCTGGATCGTCGCTTGTGGTCGGCGTGGCCAAAAAACAAATGACCCCTTCACTCCGTTAGAGCAAGAGAAACAAATAACGATACCTTAATCCCAAGTGGTAGGTTTCCCGTCGAGTCACCGCACCGGCACAGGCAGGCAGTCTCTCACACGCAATGACCATGGACTGGCAGCTCACTCAATGACAGGAATCCTCTCGGTGACGAGATGACAACTTTCCCAAAACGTCAACTACAAAGTCTTCGGCTTCCAAGTTCACAATTTAGTCCGACTGGCAAAATATACGTTTGTCACGTTCTATTTCAAAGTTTAGTCACTTAAGCACGGAGCAAGTCCTCAACGTGGCTTCTCCTCAACTATCCAGTCTCCTCTCTCGCGCGGTGTGCAACCTTTCACCTCACATGTAATTCCATGCATACAAAAGTCATACAATGAAATATATTTTTTAACACAACATCAAAATATTACATGTTACATTATACATTTCACTTTGCCAATGAAATATTTTTAACAAAAACTCTTAGAATGAATTTAAACACATGCATGACTTAAACACAGTTGTGTATCAAACTACAACTCCCATAATCCCTTTCACTTACCCAAATTGAATGGAATGGAGATGAACTACAATAAGCTTATTTCTTGACCTTACTCCTAAATTCTAATATTATATAACTTCAAGATAATTTTAGTTCTAATGAGCAATTATGAACTTTATTTAATCTAAGTTATGTAGCACTTATTTATTTAACTTAAATGCTTTTTAGCACTGCGCTACACCCTCCCCCTTCTAAAGGCTAGCATGTCCTCATGCGCCATCATTTAGACATGAATAAGTCCACTTCTTTCAGGGCAAGGATTAGCAAGAGAGCATCTAAAACACTGGGCCATAGGATGACACCAAAGTGTTTTGCACTTCCTCTTCTCAGGCTCTTGATTTATGTGAACCACAGTAAGGGGCTTATCGACTGGCTTCCCTGGCTCATCATACGTAAAGCGTGTCACAGGTTTTACCGGTCTTTTGGGACGTTTTTCACAGGTAAGTTCTTCCACAGGCACTTCATTTTCAACCACTTCCCTCTCAGCAGGATGTTCTCCCCCTTCAGACTCTGAGGCGTCCACAGGGTCAGGTTGTGGTTGTAGACTATTTCCTGCTTCATCATCTACAGGCGTTTCTCCAACTTCATTTTTCACAGATGATTCTCCAGCTTCTCCAACTTCTTGAGCATGGCTTTGCTCCAAGTCATCAGACACTGGGGTACTCTCGGGTTGGATTTCTCTTTCAGGAACAGCAGGGGGTGTGGATCTGAACAGTTCGCTCACATCATCTCTCAGAGGGCAATACGACCCATCATATTCCTCATCAGATGAAAACTCTTCAAATCCAGCTTCAGTATCCATCTCTCTGACTTCCTCATTCCGTGTTTCCTTTCTTTCCCGGTTTTGTTCTGTTTGGGTTCTGGTCACAGGGCGATGAGGGGCCTGTTTGCTCTCCTCAGGGGTCGTCAACCTCACAGACTCTCCTATGGGTAACAGGTGGTCTCTATGAAGTGTCCGTATACCTCCCATTCCTCTTTCAGGTTTCAATCTGTAAACAGGTAAGTCTGGCAATTTCTTCACAACAATGTATGGCAATGAATTCCACCTATTCTGTAACTTGTGTTTTCCTGTAAATCCCAGATTCTTTATCAACACTCTGTCTCCTTGTTCCAGAGTATGATGTCTCACTCTTCTGTCAAAGTTTTTCTTGTTTCTGTCATGGTTCTTTTGCGAAGCTTCAGATGCAAGCTTGTACGCATTCTGCAGTTCTCTTTTCATGTTCTCCACATACTGCTGGTACTTCACTGCATCCTTCCCATCAGCAGAAGTGTTGAAGCACACATCAATGGGCAAACGGGCTTCTCTCCCGAACATGAGTAAGTATGGCGAATAGCCAGTAGCCTCGTTCTTCGTACAATTGTACGCATGGACTAGTTGACTGATGCTCTGACTCCATTGTGACCTTTTAGCTGGATCCAAAGTTCCTAGCATTGACAGTAGCGTCCTGTTGAATCTCTCTGGTTGTGCATCACTTTGCGGGTGGTAAGGCGAGGTTCGAGACTTACGGATGCCTAACATCACCAACAGTTCTTTGATAAGGCGACTTTCAAAGTCTCGTCCCTGATCTGAATGGATTCGCGAAGGTAATCCATAATGCACAAAGAATTTCTCAAACAGGGTCTTGGCTACAGTCATGGCTTTTTGATCTTTACACGGGAAAGCTTGGGCGTAACGGGTGAAATGATCTGTTACGACCAACACATTTGCGATCCCTCGGGAGTCTGGCTCAATAGACAAGAAGTCTATACAAACTAGGTCAAGTGGACCTGTACTTGTGATTTGACTCAATGGAGCAGCTTGTTGTGGAAGTGACTTCCTTGCAACGCATCTCCCACAGTTCTTGACATAATCCTCAATGTCAGTGGTCATTCTTGGCCAGTAAAATCGTTCCTTCAGGAGTTCAGTTGTCCGTTCGACTCCAAGGTGTCCAGTGCCATCGTGGAGGGAACGAAGGACCATCCGACGGTATTTCTCAGGTAAGACTAACTGTTGTCTTTCGTCTCCAGATTGTTTGTTCACCACTCTGAAGAGAAGGTGATTCTTCACAATCAGCTTGGGACTTTGTCTTTGCAGGAGCACTATGCTTGAATCTTGACTCCTGGCCATAGCCTGAAGCTGGCCAGTCTCAACAGCTTTTTTTACCGCACCTATGACTGAATCTTGTTCTTGAGCTCTTCTCAATTCATGGTGGCTCAATTGTTCCAAGTTGCTTATCTCCAACTGTGTCGGACAGGCATAGACACTAGGAACACTCTTGGGGTTGGCTCCTAGTTGGTCTATAAGTCTGTTTGACTCAGTGTTCCTGTATGGAGTTGCTATTTGGCAGATGGCTCTAACCCCAGGGGGAGATATCTCGTTCCAGTCAGGAGACACTTCAGTGGATGGTAACTGACGTGAGAGCAGATCAGCGTCAATGTTGTGTCGACCTGGTCTGTACTGGACTTTGAAATCATAGGTGGCGAGAGCTGACAACCACCTATGTCCAGTTGCATTGAGCTTGGCAGTTGTTAGGACGTATGTGAGTGGGTTATTATCTGTTCTCACCGTGAACTTAGCACCATAAAGATAATCATGGAACTTGTCCACGACCGCCCATTTCAATGCGAGAAACTCCAGTTGGTGGATGGGATAGCGCTGCTCAGGGGCACTGAGTTTGCGGCTTGCAAATGCTACAGGCCTCAGGCCTTCAGGATATTCTTGATTGAGGACAGCGCCTAAACCATTCAGACTTGCATCTACATGGAGTACATATGGTTTTGATGGGTCAGCAAATGCTAGCACTGGGGCATGAGTGAGGCAGTGAATGATATTATGACATGCCTTGGTGCACTCTTCGTCCCAGCGCTCCCCAAAAGGCTCTCCTTCTTTGAAATAATACTTCTTCTCTTGGGCAGCCTTGTGCCTATTCTTAGGAGGGTAGCCTTTTGTGAGCTCAGTGAGGGGTCGAACTATGGCTGAGTAGTTCTTAACAAACCTTCGGTAGTAGCCACAGAATCCGAGAAACGATCTTAAAGATCTCAGATCTGTAGGCACCTTCCAGTCAGGGCTTAAAATTCATTTTTCAAAATGGGGGGGAATTCCCCCCTTAGGTTATTCATGTAGGGGGGATTTACACAATTTGGGGGGGAGGGGGGGTCGATTCTGATACCAAGTCAAGAATTGCGATTTCAATACTTCGATACTTTTTTTAAAAAAGTGTTTGATTTTGGGGCCCCCACCACCCTGACGTCATCAGTAATATATACTGTAGTGGGATCATTCACAACAGTGGACATCCTAGATTCTGCTTGACTCTCTCCACACACACAAACACACACTGAAAATGATAGCTTATGTGATATGTTTCTATCATATATTTTTGAATTCATATAGAGTGTATTTATTTAATAATGCATTTTTTTAAAGTATAGCATTTTACTAGTAATTACTAGTAGCTAAACATATTTAGTAATTTGAATGCCTCATATCGACGTTTAACCTATAACACTTAGGCATATCTTTAATGTGGTGTGTAGGTCCAATTGAGTGCACATTGCTGATGAGTAGGTGTAATTGAGTGCCTGTCACTTTAAGAAAATACGTGAGAGTAATTCTATGGAGTAATTAGCCCCCCTTCAACCTGACGGTTTTAGGCTATAGTCGCTAGTGAATAAAAGTTGTGCATAGTGCGGTATGTGTATGCAAATCATTATGTTTTCTATGTCATTAGATACAATAAATGTTCAAAAAACTAACATGTCGAAGACAATCTTTCTGGGATCAAGTGTTGACGTGACCTGAGCTAGCAGGATAGTTACCAAGGGGCTCTTTCCAGATGTAAAAGTTTGCCATGGTAGCGTAGACTATTTGCGTAAGCGCAAAGTGGTTCTCTCTCTCGCTCTCTCTCCGTGTGTGTGTGCGTCTGCATGAGGCTATGTTCAATTCAACTCGGTAGTTGATCAGTCCGGTCAATAGCACCGCATTCACGCCACTTAATGATTGGCTATATTAACGTCATCAGACAGGTTGTAAAAGTGTATGCGGGAATTTCTCGCATTATGATGGCTAGAGTTGCGGGACTTGAACAAATTATGCGCAATACCCGCAATCCCGCAGTGAAATTTAAGCCCTGTTCCAGTCCTTGACCGCACTCACTTTCTCAGGATCGGTGGCTATTCCTAGCGCAGAAACAATGTGTCCAACATACTTTACTTGTGGCTGACAAAACTGGCACTTGTCAAGTGAAATTTTCAGACCACACTCTTCAAGTCTGTCGAGCACTTTAAATAGTCGTTCTTCATGTTCCTCTAAGGTTCGTCCGAATACTATGATGTCATCTAAATAGACAATCACCTGGAGCAGATGCATGTCCCCCACGGCTCTCTCCATCAACCGTTGGAAGGTTGCCGGGGCTCCAGTTATGCCTTGGGGCATGCGTTGAAATTCATAGAACCCTAGAGGACATATGAATGCTGTTTTTTCTCTGTCTTCTTCAGACATGGGTATCTGGTAGTACCCACTCCGGAGGTCTAACACAGAAAACCAACGACTGCCGGACAGGCAATCCAAGGCATCGTCGATCCGTGGAGTAGTGTACTGGTGAGGGATTGTTCTGTTGTTTAACGTGCGATAATCAATGCACATGCGTACACTCCCGTTCTTCTTTCTGACAATTACTATTGGCGACGCATATGGACTTCTGGATTCTTTGATGATGCCCGCTGCCAGCAGGTCTTTAAGGTGGCGGCGTATGTCATCTATATCCGCTGGGGCTATGCGTCTGGATCTTTCTCTGAAAGGTCTTGGGTCACTGAGTCTTATGTGGTGCTCCACACCCTTGGCGAGACCCACATCCCACTCATCAAGAGAGAATGCATTACCTCTTTTGGATAGCTTCTGACGCAGCCCGTTCCTCCAGACCTCTGGAATCGGAGATTCCCCAAAGTCAAACAACGTCTCCTCAAGGACCTTGGATGTAGATTTAGGTCTCTGGGCCATCATAACTGTGTCAGTGGGATACACATAAGCAAGGACTGTTCCAGCAGACAGAGTAACTTCCCTCAGTGTCTCATTTCTCAACAGTACTTTGAAACTGTTGACATTTAGCTCAGACGATGTTAGCACCACGGGCTGAATGAGCACTCGAGCAGGTAGCGTCATAGAAAGTGGTGTTTCAACCATGACAATGTCTTTTTCTAAGGGTTTCTTGCACCCAACTTTGCAAACTACATATCGTTCACCTCTGGCAGGAATAGATAGAGGACCCGGACCCATCCATTTGACCTCTCCAATGGGCTCTTCCACATCTATCTCTTGGCTACGGGAGAGGTTCACTTGTTTTGTCTGTGGTAAAATTCTGAAAGAGCGAGCCTGTGAGTCTGAAGTGTCAGCATCTTTGCACAGAGCAGCTAGACGATGGAATAAGTTGGCATTCGTCCCAATGATGACAGGAATATGGTCTGGGCCACTTGGCTCGGGACAAACTAATGCTAATACGGAGATAGACTCACTCACTCCGGTAAGTGTGGCTGGAAACTCCACATCTACTACTATATAGCCTAGATATGGGTAACTGGAGGAGCTCAAACCCCATATTGAAAGACCAGTGATGGGGTGGATGGGAACATTGGGTAAGTATTTCTTTTGCCACTTGTCAAATATTATCGTGACTTGAGATCCACTGTCCAATAAGGCATTACACGAATGGCCATTGATCTTGACGCAAATAGTGGAGGCAGGACCTACCAAACCACTAGGAAGGTTGCTTTGAACAGGTTTGCGAACATAGCTCTTCTTGCAGTAGGCATCTCTGCTGACAGTCGGATTTGGCTCACTCTTCCCACCCTTGGCTCTCTTTAGTGAACGAAGCAGCTTTCTGATCACTTCCAGGGGGTTTTCTGATTCTTGGCACTGGCTGGCAATGTGCCCATCGCCACCACATCGGTAACAAAAGAAATTATCACGGCTGACTGTTTTTGCAAATGCTGAACTTGAGCCTTCAAGCTTTGTACTTCAGGGTCTATTCGTGCTTCAGCACTCGCAGAAGTCATCTTTGCTTTCTGTTCTGGGGCTTCAGGTGATGCTGGGGCCTTGCGTGACTCTTCCAGCTTGGCACGCAGCTCCTTGACCTCAGCTTTCAATGCTTGAATTTCAGCGGGTTTTGGCGGTGATGACGTTTTAGGGAGCACAGGTTTCACCGTGGCATCAAGCTTACACCGGGCTTCATTTTCTTCCTCCTCACGAATCTCGTTCAGTAGCTTCAAGAAAGTAGGCGGGGATTCTTTTCTCTCTCTCAGTCTTAACTTCAGCAACATCATGTCGGACTCAACAGCGCCACGAAGAAGTTGCTCAATTCACACTCTATCAACTTGTGCAGGTTGTAGTCCACCTCTCTGAACTACTTTGGTCAATGACTTGTCTACTCGACGGAGAAACTCAGACAGCGCTTCACCGAAGTTCTGGCGAAGAAGTCTGAATGCAAAATACAAATCTTCACCGGACTCTGAAGTCCCAAACGCACTTTCAAGCGCAACAAGATACTCAGATGCACTTGCATCACCATTAGACAATCTAACTGCCTTGATAATCTCAAGGGCAGGACCCTTTAAGCTTTCAACAATGCGCTTACGCTTCTCTTTTTCAGCACAATCACTTTCTGCTATCATCAGCTTAGCCTGCTCAATCCAATTCTCCATGGTTTCCTCTCCCACCGGAGTAGGCACCACACCTGAGAAAACACGCAGTCGCTTGTAAGCAGTGGAATCACTAGAACGCTTTGTGGTCTTTTCCAAGAGCTCACCAACTGCTCGAATTACAGCTTCAGGAGAACTAGTAGGAAAAGGGGAAAGCAAAGCTTGAACATCAGTCATGGATTTGCCTTCATCTTGTAGAAGCTTTCTGAGTTTTGCAGAAAAATCATCAGGGACAGGCTCTTTTTCTCTGACGACCACAATCTTCCACACAGGATCACCATCTTTAGGTAATACCTCAGTAGGAACACGCGAAGGATCAATCTTTTCACGACATTCACACAGCACCAGCAAACTTGTTTTAGACGGACCTTCTTTTGAAGAACGAACACGTACTCTACCAAATATTTTCACAGTTTCAATTGTGCTCTCAATAAAGGCTACAGCAGCATCAACTGGAACATCCAACAACAGCAATGCATGATCGGGCTTAACCATTGCATCACTACACCAATCCAGTAGCTCTTGTTGCCAAGCAGAACTATTTCCTAACTCCATTTTTTCACTCAAGAATATAGACAGCAATGAAAGTTCAACTTAACACTCTTTGGAGCATCAACATTATTAATCGGAGGGAAATAACAGCAAGAATCATCCCAGCAGTGCCTCCATTTTGTGTAGCGCCCCCTAGGCCTATCTCCTGGTACTAAAGGGCGTTTCCCGGGTTCTTAAACTAATCCCAGTAAAGTATATATAATATATAGAATTCTTGCTGACCTTCTGTTTAAATGTCTGTTTGTGTCTTTACATGTACTTTGAATAAATAACTTTTTAACCCTTGTATACTTACTTGTGTGTAACTGACTTAAACCATATTCACATGAAATAACATTTACATATGCAATCTATTACCCAATGGTATCTTAACACTAAGTACACACTCAGAACTCAGTTATTAAAATGTTAAATAAAAATAGTTTACTGAATATAAATATTCAATTTACCAATATAAACAAAAAAAAAGATACAAGTGTATCAATGGAGCAAAGTATTCAACACATACTTTCTTAGCAAATGTAAAAGAAATCAAAATGTTACACGTACCTCAAAAGCCTCAAAATGCAGTAGGAGCTTAGAAACTAGTAGGCTACATTAGCCACACTTTAGCTAACAGTTAACAGTAAGCTTAAAGTACAGTACACAACACATTAACATGAAAACACATACACACACACGGGCCCACGCGCACACACACACATTCACACGTGATTCACCCACCCCAGTCCTAGCCGGCAAATGAGCTAAAACCTAGCAGCTAACCGTTGCAGGCCTGGATCGTCGCTTGTGGTCGGCGTGGCCAAAAAAACAAATGACCCCTTCACTCCGTTAGAGCAAGAGAAACAAATAACGATACCTTAATCCCAAGTGGTAGGTTTCCCGTCGAGTCACCGCACCGGCACAGGCAGGCAGTCTCTCACACGCAATGACCATGGACTGGCAGCTCACTCAATGACAGGAATCCTCTCGGTGACGAGATGACAACTTTCCCAAAACGTCAACTACAAAGTCTTCGGCTTCCAAGTTCACAATTTAGTCCGACTGGCAAAATATACGTTTGTCACGTTCTATTTCAAAGTTTAGTCACTTAAGCACGGAGCAAGTCCTCAACGTGGCTTCTCCTCAACTATCCAGTCTCCTCTCTCGCGCGGTGTGCAACCTTTCACCTCACATGTAATTCCATGCATACAAAAGTCATACAATGAAATATATTTTTTAACACAACATCAAAATATTACATGTTACATTATACATTTCACTTTGCCAATGAAATATTTTTAACAAAAACTCTTAGAATGAATTTAAACACATACATGACTTAAACACAGTTGTATATCAAACTACAACTCCCATAATCCCTTTCACTTACCCAAATTGAATGGAATGGAGATGAACTACAATAAGCTTATTTCTTGACCTTACTCCTAAATTCTAATATTATATAACTTCAAGATAATTTTAGTTCTAATGAGCAATTATGAACTTTATTTAATCTAAGTTATGTAGCACTTATTTATTTAACTTAAATGCTTTTTAGCACTGCGCTACACTTATTTATTGCTACTTTTGCACTGAACAAGGAATGCACTTTATTTGTCATTGTCACAGGTACAACGAAATTAAGACATTCTATATTCTATTCTACGGTATATGAATAATGCCCTAATTCCCCTAAACAAGTGTAGCCTAATTGCTGATGTAGGCTAGCCTATGCTCATGAATAGGTCATGTGTATTTTGTTCTAAATAAAGATTCATAATACTTTGAACATTCAATGAATTGACAGATGTGCACTTCCACTTACGATTTACTTTAGCTATTTAATTTGATTTATTTTTCATTACAATGTATTCACTTTAAGTAAATGATATGGATGGATGGATGGATGGTTTATTGATCATTCAAGAAGAAATTCAAGAAGTTTACTTGTAGTTGCTCAACACCACAGGAACAGTTAAAAAAAAGCGCAGGGGAAAAAACTGTTCAGTGTTCTGGGTAACGTTAACGTTCACTGTAAATAATGTTGTATGATAAAGCCACATTTAAGTTCGACTTCCTCCGCAATTACTTTGTTGTATGGAATAAAATAACCCCTTATTTGTAAATAACAGACTTTATTTTGTTGCATATAGTGCTTTGGGAATATTTCAGCCACCACTTGGTCTAACGTAGGCTATGCAGTGGATAGCTAACGTTAACGTTAGTGAAGGTAACGGTAACATTAACACTCTTTCAAATATGGCTAATGAAATCTCTGATAACAGATCAGTCCACAGCAATGAAATGTATGCTTTGTGTGGTAATGATAGGTAGATGTTTGGTAGCCTATTTGTAGGCTACTGCTAGGTCCATATTATTTCCAGTGAATACAAACATCATTCCAACACTGCTCAAGAAAATTAAATGTGTGCATCGGGTTGCGTATGTAACTCTTCTCGACTTATACTTTGTTAAATGTAACATTTCCACCATTTAAATGAGAAAACCCGGTTAAAAAATTACCTATAACAGACCTTACACCTAGGGAGAGGGGGGTGTAAGTTAGTGTGTAATTTAAGTCATAACATGTTGAAACTATTTAGTGTGGTGCAACCCGATACATTTTAGTAGCTCGTAAACTGGCACTACGTTGAAGTTAGAACTAAGCTAAGATGGAACTTACGTTCAACTGGTGCAACCGGCTACAGGACATAGAGCGACCAACTTTTTTTAAGCAAGCATTGGTTAATGCGTGACACAGTCTCAATTTGCGGGACGCATGAATTGGGCTTCAAACGCTGTGCGCGCACACGCTACGCGGAACGGGTGGTCACCCTACCCCCTGTCAAGCAATAACCATACAAAAAGTTAAAAACAGATGACATGATGCGCGTCACTGACATAATGCGCAAATAATATAGCCTAGATATTCCAATATATTCGAATACATGTGTTTATTTTAGAGGGGATATTCGAACGTCATTTTTGAGCAATTTGGACAGCCCTAGTCCACTGTAGGCTACGCCAATCGTCTATTAAAGGAGAATTCCGGTGTGATATTGACCTAAAGTGTATTGAAACATGATACCGAGTGTGAACGTTACACTTTAGGTCAATATCACACCGGAATTCTCCTTTAACACCTTCCACCTAACCCCGGTGAGTGGGGGTCGCTATAATGCGTATGAAATAGCACCATTGAGTAGCCTATGCGAAATAGCCTTAAAATCGTTCCGGTGTTGTGTGCCTTCTGGTTTCTCCACCTACTGGTTTCCTTGCGCGTGCATGCGCTGCAGCAGTTGTCAGACATTTACAAACAAGTTGTTTTTAGGCGGTTTGAAGTCGCTTTTCATACGCCATGAGCGCTCGGCTACATTACAGCCACTCGGACAAAAGACATGTAAAAAAATATATGTTTTGAAAACTAGCATTAAACTGGATTCGATCCCGCAAAAGCAAAACATGCGTGACTCTCTCCAGCCTGATTCCCTACTCTTTGAGCCAACTAATATGTTACGCGATACAATTATCACAAACTATTGTAGGCTACCATCAATTAATAACGTAGGCAACACCCAGGTAACATGTTGTCCAGGCTATCTGAAACAAGGGGTTGCCGCTCATCTACAACAACTGGTTACCTTGGGCTGCTACAGTCGTCAGTGCACTGTGCACAGTAGGCCTATGCTACTCTTTGTGGTTGATCAACTAAAAATAAAAGATGTATTTGGTGATGACGTTAAGAAATTAAATGGTATGAGAAACGATCTACATAGCGCACCAGACCGCGATGTCTTCAAGGGTTGAATGAAGGGAGTTTGCAAAAATTTGCGTATTTTTCAAGTCAATAAACATTCTTAATTTTCTAATGTCTTTGTCAGGGAACATCTGACTTTTCAAAATCATAGGCCTGGTAGTCGCTCAGACAAGGAGTTATAAGATAAAGGCAATACCATTTGTGTCACCTAATGCAGTTCAGTGAATTAGCAAGATACCAAGCACCTGTGCACGCGCGCGCACTCTCTCCCCTGCGCATGAAGCTGTCTGCGTGTTGTAGGCTAGATTTGCGTGAGTTCTTTCTATCTGCTTCACTTTTGTGAGTTGCGACCACCTAGGCTATGTTATAGACGTTCTATGAGGTACCAGTGTTTAGCTTTGTCACAAAACAATAAGCTTTGTCAGACTACTTTTAAAATGATATTCAGGGCTATATACATTTTAAACATTCGGTGTTGAACACCCGACAAAGCCTTGCGTTAATTCTTCAGGTGGGAAGTGTCAGGAATTTTCATACAAGAGACGCTCTCATTGGTGGTTAGTATATGGAGTAGGGGATTGACAGCTACATAGCCAATCACATTATGAGAGATGCTGAATTTAACATTAACTGCAATGTTTGATTTTAAATTAATGTAAATTTAGCCGGGACTGTAAGCTGGCACACGTTAGTGCTCGATGTTTTCCGTGGGTGCGTATCGGCGCCTATGACAAGCGTATCTCGCAGTTGCATCCATTACAAACAAACATGCAATGTGAACGTCTGGGATTGGGGAGAGCACTAAATGCTCTACTGAATAAGCACGAAGTCAAGCCTTTAAATGAAAAACACTCTTTAATAATCAAAGAAATAAACGCTAATAAAGTAAACTTGTGAACATCAAAAATCGTTCATCGCCTGTAACTCCGTGGACGTAACAGGAAGGCATTTGGCTGAGCAACGGAGGTTAATATGCTCTATATTTTGTCCAAATGATGTCTGTCTATCATTGTTGCACTCGGAGAAAACCAACAGTTGCAAACGGGATTCACTCGCAGTTAACCAAATATTTCTTTATTAGGGCAGGGCAGGCATATTTCTGGCTATTAAATTATTTCTAAACCAGTCTGCTAAAGTCTGTAGTGAAGTCTGTGTAGGGTTTTCCAGGCTCCATTTCTTTTTACGAGACACCCTGCTCACTTGAGACCTCTGCCGGTTGTTTGGGTTGTTGCAGCGTCGTTGCAGCGTCACTGGAAAAATACAAATTAAAGTCGTGTGATCCCACGCGCGGACCGCGAGGGAAGCTGGCCAAGTCGAAGCACTGCCCACTGTACCACTGCAACAGGACCCTGAATTCTCAGTGTGGAATGGTAAGCTGGCTGAAATTCCTGTTGCCAGAAGGCTATGTTATAATAGCAGGCCATGCTAATAATATGTTACCTCCAGAAAAGTATTAGCCTAATAAAGGTGTATTCATGCACATAAAAAACTGATGACAAACCATGACATATAATTTCCTGGATAGCATGTGTTGCAAGGCCGTAGCCATGATGTCAACATTGGGGGGAACCAAATCTGTGGTGCGGTCTGAATTTCAATAACAGAATTTCAATAAATTTCCTGCCATGCAAAAACATTATTTAAATCACAAACAAGTCCTTTCTTTGGTTATTGTCCGCGATTTACATTAACTGTAGGCTATCACCGGCATTGTAAAAGTTTTTTCAACTTTTGTGCCGTTGCCACATTTCAGTACTACGTTTTGCCTGCATGGATGCGCGATTGAGTGCGCATCTAAATGTAACATGCAAGATGCAACAACCATTTCTAAGAGGCTTATAAACCGGTTAATTTCTGACATTACTACTAGCATATGAATGCATTATTTATGTTGTAAGACATGTGAAAGAAATGAATGACACAGGCACGCACAAATTCAAATAAATGCTTCAAAGTTCCCTTTGAGTCTGATCAGCTTCACAAATGAATGGGGTTTCCTTAGACAGGGCTACACCTTTCCAACAAGTTCCCTTTGAGTCTGATCAGCTTCACAAATGAATGGGGTTTCCTTAGACAGGGCTACACCTTTCCAACAAGTTCCCTTTGAGTCTGATCAGCTTCACAAATGAATGGGGTTTCCTTAGACAGTGCTACACCTTTCCAACAAGTTCCCTTTGAGTCTGATCAGCTTCACAAATGAATGGGGTTTCCTTAGACAGTGCTACACCTTTCCAACAAGTTCCCTTTGAGTCTGATCAGCTTCACAAATGAATGGGGTTTCCTTAGACAGGGCTACACCTTTCCAACAAGTTCCCTTTGAGTCTGATCAGCTTCACAAATGAATGGGGTTTCCTTAGACAGGGCTACACCTTTCCAACAAGTTCCCTTTGAGTCTGATCAGCTTCACAAATGAATGGGGTTTCCTTAGACAGTGCTACACCTTTCCAACAAGTTCCCTTTGAGTCTGATCAGCTTCACAAATGAATGGGGTTTCCTTAGACAGTGCTACACCTTTCCAACAAGTTCCCTTTGAGTCTGATCAGCTTCACAAATGAATGGGGTTTCCTTAGACAGTGCTACACCTTTCCAACAAGTTCCCTTTGAGTCTGATCAGCTTCACAAATGAATGGGGTTTCCTTAGACAGGGCTACACCTTTCCAACAAGTTCCCTTTGAGTCTGATCAGCTTCACAAATGAATGGGGTTTCCTTAGACAGGGCTACACCTTTCCAACAAGTTCCCTTTGAGTCTGATCAGCTTCACAAATGAATGGGGTTTCCTTAGACAGTGCTACACCTTTCCAACAAGTTCCCTTTGAGTCTGATCAGCTTCACAAATGAATGGGGTTTCCTTAGACAGTGCTACACCTTTCCAACAAGTTCCCTTTGAGTCTGATCAGCTTCACAAATGAATGGGGTTTCCTTAGACAGGGCTACACCTTTCCAACAAGTTCCCTTTGAGTCTGATCAGCTTCACAAATGAATGGGGTTTCCTTAGACAGGGCTACACCTTTCCAACAAGTTCCCTTTGAGTCTGATCAGCTTCACAAATGAATGGGGTTTCCTTAGACAGTGCTACACCTTTCCAACAAGTTCCCTTTGAGTCTGATCAGCTTCACAAATGAATGGGGTTTCCTTAGACAGGGCTACACCTTTCCAACAAGTTCCCTTTGAGTCTGATCAGCTTCACAAATGAATGGGGTTTCCTTAGACAGTGCTACACCTTTCCAACAAGTTCCCTTTGAGTCTGATCAGCTTCACAAATGAATGGGGTTTCCTTAGACAGTGCTACACCTTTCCAACAAGCTTTGTGAGAATTGTACCGGTCTCTTTTGCGATGTTGTGACAGCCCGCTCCGCAGTAGGGTGCAGGACGCTTTTGATAGCGCACGCCTCAAACTATAAACGCAAAACCTCCAGGACAAACTCACAGTGTAGGCTACTCTACTCTGAAACCATCAATAGGTCACTAATTAGTGCGTTATTTACATTTGATTGCATTTCAGATGGTGGAACTTGTTGGTTTCCTGTAGTAGCCTATAGCATTTTTTTCTTTATTTATTTTTCTATGTCCGAATATTGGGGGGGACATTTTGGTCATATCTGAATATTGGCAATGTCTATGGTGACTACGGCCCTGATGTGTTGACATTTTACCTCAAATATGACTCATATCATGTGGACATTAGAATCAGAGAGTGATTCTATAGGATTCATAATCAACACATTTCATTATTAATGTGAAAATATAAAGATAGGTACAGTAAGGTAATTATATGAACTGCAACAAGTTTAATGTTTATATTTTACATTGTGAATCTGTTTACAGGTTCATTCATCAAAAAAGTGCCAGTCTTAGAGAGAGAGATACATATTCTCTTTCTCTCCCTCTCTCTCTCTCTCACACACACACACACACACACACACACACACACACACACATAGTTGACTTCAGGCTTTTACACACAAACTAACAGAAGCACACACACACACACACACACACACAGATAATTGCTGTGCCCTATGAGGCCTACGGTGGCCCCACTTTTCTGAAGCTGGCGCAGAACAGGAAGTGCCGTTTGAAGAGCGGCTTAAAGAACAGGAAGTGCTGTTTGAAGAGCGGCTTGAAGGCCTCGTCCCTCAGGCCGTACACCAGCGAGCTCAGGCAGCGCGGCAGGATCAGCACCAGGAGGAAGTTGAGGAAGCGCAGCTGCTGGTAGACGGCGAAGGGCAGGCGGGACGCCAGCGACTCCAGGAGCACGTACAGGAAGGACATGAGGGACAGGCCCAACTGGAGCGCGTGCAGCAGCACCGTCCGCAGGGCCTTGTGGGCCGACGCCTTGTCCGAGGAGGCCGAGCGCGCCTCCACCAGGATGGCCACGTACGTGTAGAGCAGCAGGAGCGCAGTAGTGAGGAAGAGGAGCACGTTGAGGACCAGAGCCTTCGTCCCCTGCCAGGGCCACAGCAGCAGCTGCTCGATGGTGCAGATGGCAGGGGCCAGGTAGAAGGCAGGCTCGGACAGGAACAGGAAGCAGACGTCGGTCAGCACGTTGGCGCAGCCGGCCGCCCAGACCAGGTGGATGGCGAGGCGCGTGCGGGCAGGCGTGGCCAGCTGGCAGTGGCGCAACGGGAAGCAGACGGCCACATAGCGCTCCAGTGACATCACGGCCAGGTTGAGTGGCGCCACGGTGAAGGTGGTGGCCGACAGCAGCACCAGGAAGGCGCAAGCTGCACGCACCAGCGTGACGTAGAAGGCCCCCATCAGGTAGAGCACCAGGCCCACGCCCAGGTGTAGCGTGTCGCTCAGGAGCATGTGGCCGAACAGGATGTAGCGTGCCGTCTCACGGAACACGGCCTTGCTGCGGAGCGTCACCATCATCACCACGTTGATGTAGATGAAGAGCACGTGGGTGAGGAGGATGAGGAACATTTTGAAGATGCGCTCGTCCGTGATGGCCATCCACAAAGCCTGCATGTCCACCACTGAGATGGGCCCAGACATATTCGCCATCTTAGCACCTGGTGGATAAACACAAGCAACATTAGATTATGTGGGGAAATGGCTATATTCTTAAAATAGATGTTCCAAAATGTAAACAGAATTCAATGCATACTTCTGCATTGTATTCTTGACTTTACATTAATACACAGGATTAGATGTTAAAATCCCTTGTGCCAAAATCCAAGGTAAAAACACATTCAGAAGCCCCTGCTCAAGTTTAACTTTAAAAAGCACACTACCCACAAATCCACCAACAAATGGTCACAAGCACAATACAAGTGGCCCATCCAACAGCAGTAGCCTATATAGTATGCGGCATGTCATTGGGGTTATCAAGTGGGCACCCTCATTCACCGATGTTTCGTTAAGTTAGGCCCACGACACCTCATGAAGGCTTAACAGCAACATTAGATTATGTGGGGAAATGGCTATATTCTTAAAATAGATGTTCCAAAATGTAAACAGAATTCAATGCATACTTCTGCATTGTATTCTTGACTGAATTATGAAGATGACTGAAGCAAGCTTTATGTGTAATTATTTTTGTAATATTGCAAAACATGTTAATGTAAGAACACCATAATGAACATAGTCAATCTAAGTTTCCTAACTGGTATGTCTTTTTTCTATATCATTCTAAACATATTGTTTTACAAGAGTATTTCAGTGACTACATGTAAATGGTCATGGATGGTTATGGTATTTAACATACAGTACACTTCATCCAGAGCAGTGAACAATATTAGAATAACAATTAACAATATCAGCAAACATTACAAATACATTCAAAGTTTTAATGTATAGTATAAACTGCATAGTAATAATATATAGACATCACATTACTACTCATAATAATAACAATAATCGTACTGATCATAATCATCATTTCCACAATGTAAATAACCATATAATACAATTTACAAGTTGTATAACTCAGTTGAATAAATGAATTCATTTGACAGATGATGGTGAGCTTTAAAGCATTTCTTGACTGTGGCAAAGCAAGGCTATCACTAGAACAGACAGCACTAGGTCCTAATCCTGTGGCAAAGCAAGGCTATCACTAGAACAGACAGCACTAGGTCCTAATCCTGTGGCACATCCCAGTCACATCAGGAGGCTCCTCACCTGTTACCTGGGCGTGCACGACTCTGAGCCCGACAGGTGAGAGCACTGGACAGCTCGCATTAATATAGAGAACTGCTGCTGCAGTGACATCATGATCCGCACATCATGAGTTCCCTCAGTATTGGAGTAAACTGCCCACATGGTGCGGCCCCTGGGCACTGGTGCAGAGGGACTATAGTCCTATTAGGCCAGTCAATCTAGCCCAAAAAGACAACACATTTGCAACAGAAATGTCTCATAGTTTTTTATTGGTCCAAATACCCTCCTGAATCATATACTAAAAGTCTACCGTCGTAGATGGAGTGGAACATATTTTTTTTCAAGATTAAAGACCAAAGTTGTGCCCAACATAAAGTACTTCTGTCAAAAACATGGGAGATTTGTGATGTAGTAACTAACTTAATTTCAAGATGGCGCCGACCGCAAACAACTCAAGGTATTGTCTGTATACAGTCCTTGTTAATAAACTATCTGCGCATTTACAAAGTCGTCAATGCCTTGTTTGTTAGGACTCTCGTTATACTACCATAGAAGTGTCAGGCTACTTTCAGCCTCGTAAATGGTTTATAAGTAGTGATTTATTTTTACCCTTAATGTTACCACTGTTAGCATGCCACTGGAAAGCATCGGCTAAAAACAGCCGTTTTTTTGCTCTCAAACAAACGTTCAAACTTGTTATCATGCGAAGCATATCCATTTCCACCGGATTTCCCCTTCAACATTTGCAAAATAGGGATTTTTGAAAACTTCCATATGAAGAACAGGACCTTCAGTATATGGCCACAAGATTGAGTGCAACATAAAACAATTATAATTTTAATTATTAATGTAACCAAAATGTTACATTAATGAATCCCTCGGTGTGTTTGTAGGCTTACATGTTTTTCCGGTGTGAGCCCCTTAAGTTTGTGGGAGTGGCCATGCATGGGGTGCATTCTGGGAGTTGTTGGCTTTCATCCACATGACCCAAAAATACATGTTCTGCCTTTTCTCGGTCAAGAAGGCCCTGACTTAAAAAAAATTCCACATCTCTACTACACAAATTACCCAATTTCAATACAAATTCATCTTTCCAGTGGTGAAATAGCCCTTTAAGTGTAATTCAGTAAAGACAAAAGTTCTTCAGTAAAGACATAACCCTTGCCTGTTTAAAAGAATAATGAACTATTCCAGAACAGAGTGAAGTATTAAACGCATACTGCCGGCAGAACAGCAGGTGTGATAGACTGCATAAGAGTAGACAGGACAAGATCGTTTTTTCATGCACACATCAATTTCGAGATTTTGAGCCAGTTTGTTACCTTATCATGTATTCTATCACACTACTACAACAAAAAAAGTCAGATTTACACATTTAGTTGTTTATTTCATTATATTGTGTTTACTCGCACCTATATATTTCTCCTAAATTCAGCAAAAGTTAGCATTCTAACCTTGCATGCATTACCGCATCGAATCATTTCATGTGTAGTACCATTGGAAAGCAATGTTTTTCCTGTATCATGCTATGTGATCCATATATGGACACGGCAGGTGAAAACATTGTTTTTTCATGCACTGGTCAATTTCGAGATTTTAGGCTAATTTGCTACCTTAGCATGTAGTCTTTCACATTACTACAACAACAAAGCCCGATTTACACATTTAGGTGTTTATTTCACTACATTTTGTCTACTCGCGCCTGTATATTTCTCCTAAATTCACCAAAAGTTAGTCTTCTAACGTTTCATGCTCTACCGCGACCGTGATACAAAACATAACACGTGTAGTACCGTTGGAAAGCTCTGTTTTTCCTGCACGATGTTGTGCTATCCAAATATGGACACTTCCTTTGTAACCGCAACCAATCGCGAAAGTTCAAAGGCGAGTCTAGGCTGAGAACGGGAATCTCTTGTCTGTGTTCCAAGGCTGTTTTCTCAAATTGAGTTTTTCTCATTTTCCAGTAGAAACATCTCAGCCTATGTAGCACCTATGTACACCAAACTTTCCAGATATACACTTAGCAGTATTCTGAAGATATTTACAGAGGGATTTGTTAATAAACCATTCCTGGCCTGATTTATGTGACATGTGACATTTTAATCAAAAATATATGGCAAAAATCGATTTTTTAAGACTATGGACAGTATATTCTGATTTCCTAGGTAATGAAAGCAGATATCCTGAAATCCCTCTGTAATTTTATTTTCATCTTGTATGCAAACAAAATGAAAAAATAATTTTGTACCTGGCTTTATCATATGTTCAGATCTATCTACCGAAAATATATGCAAATTTGCGCATATTTAATGAGATAATGCCTAATTTGCATAATTAAACATTCGAATTTCAAAAACTTGTAATACATTTTTTGTTCATACTTGTGTAAGTAATCAACTGTGTAAGTTTCATGGTGATGTCTATTGTTTTAATAGTTATAATTTACCCTATTCACCTGTAGTGTCTCGCCTTACAGCAACCAATCGCAAAAGTTCAAATTTAAAGAGATGGTGGTCCAACGGTGGACCACAAATGGCACCAGCAGTCACCAGCGGCGGCATACCACCAGCGGTCCGCTATCTGCCAATCTGATTTTGCTATCTGCCAATCTGATTTTGCTATCTGCCAATCTGATTTTGCTATCTGGGATATTCTGATTTTTTTTTTTTTAAGTATATTTTTTGGGCTTTATGCCTTTAATGATAGGACAGTGGAGTGACAGGAAGTGAGTGGGAGAGAGAGAGTCGGGGTGGGATCCGGAAAGGACCACGGGGCGGGAATCGAACCCGGGTCGCCGGCGTATGGTGTAGGTGCCCCAGTTGTGCCACGGGGCAGCCGTGCCTACTGGTTAGCACTTCGGACCTGTAACCAGAGGGTGGCCGTGGCCTACTGGTTAGCACTTCGGACCTGTAACCAGAGGGTGGCCGGTTCAAACCCCAACCAGTAGGCACAGCTGAAGGGCCCTTGAGCAAGGCACCTAACCCCTAACTGCTCCCCGAGCGCCGCTGTTGATGCAGGCAGCTCACTGCGCCGGGATTAGTGTGTGCTTCACCTCACTGTGTGTTCACTGTGTGCTGTGTGTTTCACTAATTCACGGATTGGGATAAATGCAGAGACCAAAATTTCCCTCACAGGATCAAAAGAGTATATATACTTATACACAGCTGGGGCCGGGATATTCTGATTTATACAGTAGGATAACAAAAGTAGATAGCCATAAATCCCTCTGTAATTTTTCCCCATCTAATATCTGAACACAATGAAAACATAATTTTGAACCTGGCTGTATCCAATGCTCAGATTTCGTGTTTTCCCAGATAGCAGAATCTGATTGGCAGATAGCGGACTGCTGGTGGTATGCCGCCGGTGGTGTGCCATTTGTGGTCCACTGTTGGACCAACATCTCCTTAAATTGAACTTGTCATGAATATTAAGAAAAGTTAATAAAAATGATATATGGAGTATAACTGAACAAATTAAAGAGATTTTAGACCAATTGTGGAAACATATTGGGCAATTTGTCTGCAACCCGCCAGAGAACCGATGAGCAAAATGCCTATGGACCGCCAGCTATGCCCCCAATGGACCGCCAGCGGTCCGCCAGCCTCTTGCTAGCTGGGTTAAATGTATGCAAATTAGCGCATATTTAATTAGATAATGCCTAATTTGCTTGTAATACATTTTTTTTCTCTTATTAATGAAAGTAATCAACTGGGGAAGTTTGGAAAGACACTGTTATGTTCATCCCTGACCCATGCACTATGTTCATCATCTAAAGCTCCTGTTCAGTGTTCTTCTGTTGTTTGCAGTACAGTGCTTTCATCATTAAATCTAGTGCATCCAAATATAAAACAAGTAAATAGAGGCAAAGCATGTCTTCTTACAAATGCATTTACAGCCGCAAAAGGAAAGCCTATACATAGTTCAGTCAGAATACATTTATTTTGCCGTGTGAGTTCACACAAGGAATTTGGTTCTGGCCAATGCTGTCACTTCAGCACTAGCCTATAAACGATGTCTACTGGTATAGAATACACAACATACTATATATACAATACACACAATACAATAAAGACAGTGCACATTAAATATACAATGCACATATCATTTAGGACACATACAGACTGTATTAAAAAAATTACATAAAGTGCATGTGTGGCATTTTTCAAATTGCCAACTAAATTTCACAAATTGATGGCTGCACTTTATTTCTGACGCAGAATAGAAAGTTGTACTTGAAGAAGGCGCAGAACGCCTTGTCTCTGAGCCCATAGATGAGGGGGCTGAGGCACCTGGGCAGGATGTTCAGGCATATAAACAAACCGTACGCTGCTAGCTCATAGGTGGTTGGATGCAGGCCGCTCACAGCCAGCGAGCGGCGCAGCACGCCGAACAGCAGCGATAAGAGGTACAGGCCGAGCTGGATCATGTGCAGGAGGACTGTCCTGTGAGCCTTGCTAATAGATGTCTTGTCAGAGGTCGCGGACCTGGCCGTCATTGAAATGCCAATGTATGTGTAGACAACGACAACACTCACCGACGCAAATACTATGCCTGTAAAACTTTGGTTTATGATATAAGACAACGCCGTTTGGGAAACGATGAAGTCTGAACAGGTCCGGGCTGAAGACTGGACCATGCTGTGAGTCAGGTCAGCTGTCCAGTTTATCACGCCCACGATCCACACAGCAGCCACTATCACAGTGGTCCTCCTCCTGCTGGCTATCTCTGCGTGCCGAAGAGGAAAGCATATGGCCACATAGCGCTCCAGAGACAGCAGGGCCAGGAACACTGGGGACAGCAGGTTATTGGTCACCCGAGTGACCAGGTAGAGCAAGAAGCACACATAGCTCACTATTTTTAACATTGCCTCATCAAACGTGCTGTTGTACAGAATATAGAACACAATGGTGAAGGCCAGCTGGACTGAGTCGGACAAGAGGAGGCCACCGAACAACATGTAGCGCGGCGTCTCACAGAAGACCTCTTTAGACCTCAGCGTGAACAGCATGACTATATTGACATACAGGAAGAGGAAGCAGGGGGTCATGGACAGAAAGGCTCTCAGTGGAAGGCCGTCATTGAGAGAGAAAGAGGAGTTAGAGGATACTGTTGTGTTCTGCATGGTCTTTAGAGATTAAAACACACACACACAATATTTATACTGATCCCTGATGAATGACAAAAAGTACACAAAATGGGCATTAAAGCAGTATGTGATGTTCTAAAACACAGAAAATGAAAATAATGTTGCTATTATTTTACAGAAATGAATATTTCAATTTTGTATTACAATAGCAACATTTCTTCAAGTACAAAAATAAATGCTTTTGGACAGATTACATGATATGACTTTTTTTTTCCCTTTTGTGCATGTTACACACTGAAAAAAACCCCCATTATATCAGTAGCCTAACCATATGAAAAACCTTAACCTGAGAAATAAGACATCATAGTCACTCACCAGGAACCGTTCAAATGACATACAATTTGGGTGAAATACTATATTATATTATGGCATTGCCACTGTGCAGTTCTCACATCATTCACTAGTGTCACATCCAGCTCTGTGCAGATGTGTTGACCTGTGGTGACCATGCCTCAGCTCCGGTCATCTGGTGTCTCTCGCCTCTCCTGTTTATATTAAGGTGATCTGGTAAGCGTGCGTCACCATTTGTGTAATCTCACAATGACTTTGCATTTTGCTGTGCTACACAACAGAAATCAGAGAAAGTGTTCTCTGCTGTGGATGGCAGCAGCATTGTCCACGTTATACAGTTTGTGATGAGTGATTATGTTTAATTGATAATGCGTCACACACAATCAAAAGAGATTTTATGGTAGGAAAAGGGACCTGAAGGATAATAATGCCATCGATATCATCCAAATCAACCCTCATTACAGCAAATCAACCACCATTACAGCAGTCCAAATCAACCACTACAGCAGTCCAAAACAACCACCATTACAGTAGTCCAAAACAACCACCATTACAGTAGTCCAAAACAACCACCATTACAGCAGTCCAAATCAACCACTACAGCAGACCAAAACAACCACCATTACAGTAGTCCAAAACAACCACCATTACAGTAGTCCAAACCAACCACCATTACAGTAGTCCAAAACAACCACCATTACAGTAGTCCAAATCAACCACTACAGCAGTCCAAAACAACCACCATTACAGTAGTCCAAAACAACCACCATTACAGTAGTCCAAAACAACCACCATTACAGCAGTCCAAATCAACCACCATTACAGTAGTCCAAATCAACCACCATTACAGTAGTCCAAAACAACCACCATTACAGCAGTCCAAATCAACCACTACAGCAGACCAAAACAACCACCATTACAGTAGTCCAAAACAACCACCATTACAGTAGTCCAAACCAACCACCATTACAGTAGTCCAAAACAACCACCATTACAGCAGTCCAAATCAACCACCATTACAGCAGTCCAAATCAACCACCAACCCCCATTACAGCAGTCCAAATCAACCCCCATTACAGCAGTCCAAAACAACCAACAACCCCCATTACAACAGTCCAAATCAACCCCCATTACAGCTGTCTCTTTGTTGCTCACAATGTAAGTGTGAATAGCAATGGCCTTTTCACAGTGCAGACATTTTCAAGGGCAGGTACCTGAAGTTAATTTGATCTACTATAAAGTGGCACATAATAGGACTGCCATATGTTGTTGCCACCTACTGTGGGGGAAAGTCTATCTCCTTTGCCTCTTTGAAGGTACTGTCACACCCAATCAAAGTGCAGCCATCAGCTGAATTTGTCTGCCACTGCCACTGGTATAACAACTTCATATCAGCCAACTGGCCTGGGCAACTTATCATTCTGGCCCTATCCATTATGAATGGATATTACTTCCCAGACATTGTGCTTCACCATAGGCCATGATGCCCCTATAAACACCTACATTAATAGTGTAGACACTAGGCCATGATGGCCCTATAAACACCTACATTAATAACACACTAGGCCATGATGGCCCTATAAACACCTACATTAATAGTGTAGACACTAGGCCATGATGGCCCTATAAACACCTACATTAATAACACACTAGGCCATGATGGCCCTATAAACACCTACATTAATAACACACTAGGCCATGATGGCCCTATAAACACCTACATTAATAACACACTAGGCCATGATGGCCCTATAAACACCTACATTAATAGTGTACACACTAGGCCATGATGGACCATGACTGCCTCTGACTGCGCCATAAAATCATGATTATCACGTCTGACCTCAACAATAACGACTGCCTCTCACTGTGCCATAAAATCATGATTATCATGTCTGACCTCAAATCATGATTATCATGTCTGACCTCAACAATAACGACTGCGCATGTCTGACCTCAACAATAATGACTGCGCCATAAAATCATGATTATCACATCTGACCTCAACAATAACAACGACCAGCGCTGGGGCTGGATGTGCGGCACATGGCCGCAATCGCTCCTGTAGGCAGGGATGGATTACTGCACGGGCCTACTGGGCCCAGGCCCAGGGGCCCAAGGGGTCAGGGGGCCCTGAAGCCCAAGCCTTTGCATGGAATCATTGCCTCAATATCAACAAATCAGGATGTAGGCTATGAATCTGGCTGAATTTAGTATTGGCCATCTCCAAAATGCACCAGAATACAGGAAATCACATCAAACAAATGAAAAGAATTCTGGGGGAGGACCCCCAAACCCCCTCCCACATTTAGTGACAATTAGTGTGGGGCCCTTAATACATCTGGGCCCAGGGGCCCGAAAGTTCATAATCCGCCCTTGCCCTGCCTGTAGGCCTTGTAGGCCATGCCTGTAGGCCTTGTAGGCCATGCCTTGGGGCAGCCGTGGCCTACTGGTTAGCACTTTGGACTTGTAACCGGAGGGTTGCCGGTTCGAACCCCGACCAGTAGGCACGGCTGAAGTGCCCTTGAGCAAGGCACCTAACCCCTCACTGCTCCCCGAGCGCCGCCGTTGTAGCAGGCAGCTCACTGCGCCGGGATTAGTGTGTGCATTTATCTAAAAGACCTACTCCACCACTACACACCCCCTAGGTCACTCAGGTCGCAACAGAGACTACTCCTGGTTCCACCAACTACTAGAACTAAATGTGGTGAAGCCGACTTTAGCTCATATGCAGTCAAACTCTGGAACCAGCTTCCTGAACACATAAAGGCCGCACCCTCAACAGATTGTTTTAAAACCAAGTTAAAGACCTACTTTTTCTCCCTTGCTTTCCCTTAACTTTATTTGATCTAATCCTTCCCCTATTTTCCCATAATTTTAATTCTATCTTTTCTAATTTTTCATTTACCTATTTTCATATGTTTATTTTAATTGTTTATATTTTCTCTGGGTATGATATGTATCAACTTTTATAACTTAGATTTTTATCCAAATTACCTCGATGTATATATGGCATCTCTTTTTATGTAAAGCACTTTGAACTGCCCTGGTATAAAATGTGCTATATAAATAAATGTTGCCTTGCCTTGCCTTGCTTCACCTCACTGTGTGTACACTATGTGCTGTGTGTGTTTCACTAATTCACGGATTGGGATAAATGATAAACAGAAACCAAATTTCCCTCACGGGATCAAAAGAATATATATACTTATACTTATACTTATACTTAGGCCTCGTCCCTGTTCACACTCATGTTCATGCTCATGTTCACGCTCATGTTCATGTTACAGGTCCCAAGTGTGGGACTGACGTAACAAAGATAAGTAGATCCTGTGAAACAGGTGGAAAAACAAGGAGATGACACAGGCTGCTTCTTGTCAGTTTTTCCTCCAAAGTGCATGTGAGGGCAGAGCGGTGGTCCGCTCCCATAGCAACCCAGACGCAACTGCACCTCCTGTGTCACGCGCTTATGTTCCTACTAGGCACTAGGCCGTTCTAGAGTAATAATATAAAAATACAGTAATAATCTAATATTGACAAATAAAAGTCCTACTAGGCATAGTGCCGTTCTAGATGAATCATATAAAAATACAAATGCAGTTAATAAACCACAACACTTGTGGTCACTTATACAAAAGTGGCTCCAGACACTTGCTCTTAAACATGAAACCTCAAGATCAGTGTAAAGAGATGTCGTGTTCAATAGCAGTGCATGAGGTAAGGGGGTGGCAGCTAAGTAAAGGCAATTGTGTGTGTGGGATGAACAGCATAAGAAGTGGGCTGAATAAGGTGTGGGCTGAACAGCATAAGAAGTGGGCTGAATAAGGTGTGGGCTGAACAGCATAAGAAGTGGGCTGAACAGCATAAGAAGTGGGCTAAATAAGGTGTGGGCTGAACAGCATAAGAAGTGGGCTGAATAAGGTGTGGGCTGAACAGCATAAGAAGTGGGCTGAACAGCATAAGAAGTGGGCTGAATAAGGTGTGGGCTGAACAGCATAAGAAGAGGGCTGAATAAGGTGTGGGCTGAATAAGGTGTGGGATGAACAGCATAAGAAGTGGGCTGAACAGCATAAGAAGTGGGCTGAATAAGGTGTGGGCTGAACAGCATAAGAAGTGGGCTGAATAAGGTGTGGGCTGAACAGCATAAGAAGTGGGCTGAATAAGGTGTGGGCTGGGCTGAATAAGAAGTGGGCTGAACAGCATAAGAAGTGGGCTGAACAGCATAAGAAGTGGGCTGAATAAGGTGTGGGCTGAACAGCATAAGAAGTGGGCTGAATAAGGTGTGGGCTGAATAAGGCGTGGGCTGAACAGCATAAGAAGTGGGCTGAATAAGGTGTGGGCTGAACAGCATAAGAAGTGGGCTGAATAAGGTGTGGGCTGAACAGCATAAGAAGTGGGCTGAATAAGGTGCGGGCTGAACAGCATAAGAAGTGGGCTGAACAGCATAAGGCGTGGGTTGCATAGCATAAGGTGTAGGTTGCATAGCATAAGGTGTAGGCTGGACAGAGTAAGGTCTGGAGAGAGTGAGGTGTAGGTGGTATAAGGTGAGGTGTACGCTGGAGAGAGTGAGGTGTAGGTGGGATAGGGTGGAATGTAGCTTGAAGAGAGTGAGGTGTAGGCTGGAGAGAGTGAGGTGTAGGTTGAGCAGAGTAGACAGCAGACTGTGAGTGTGGGTGTGTGTAAAATGTTGTCTGAGCATCTATAGCACTGACACTAGTGTGTGGCTGATATGTAGGTTGCCCAAGAGAGGTGTAGGTCAGCATCTGGGGGGGGTGCCTATCTCTGGTAGACCTCCTCAGTGTTGGTTGGACATCAGACTGCACACCTTCACCTGAGTCTCTAGCCTGAGGTCGCTCCTGCTCCTCGCAAGACAGGGGTTCTTCCCATGGTAGTGCAACCTCATCTGGTCCTTCTTGCACCTCTTCCGCTCCACATCCTCTTTTAGGTTCAGGCCTGTCATGCTCGAAAGGCCCCTGGTGAGCTCCACTCTGCTCATGGCTGATCTGTGTATCACAGGTAGCACTCTGGTGGGGTGTGACAGTCTCAACTCGCTGCACTTCCCTTGGTATCCGCAGCCAGTAAAAAGGCGTTTACTTGGAACAGCAAGTTTCGATGAAGGGTGCGGATGGGACGACCTCCAGTCTCAGGGCTAACTTTGTAGACTGGGTTATCTCCAAGCTGCTCTTTGACGACGTAGACCGTCTGTTCCCAATAGGATTTCAGGTCAGGCTCAATGGGGAAGATCACTGGAAAGGGCACTGATTGGGTCTGCTGTTCTGATGTTATACTGAGTTGCAACCCATGCTACATCACCCTGTTTGGCCATTCTGCTCCCATCCCAGGTAGCACACATTGCCTCTTCTGTCAGTCTTTCTGAGCACTGGTTAATGAAAGCATCAATGTCAAGGGGACAACGAGAAAGAGTGTCTGCATCAATATTTAACTTGCCTGGCCAGTATCTGATCTCAAAGTGGAAGTCTGACAGCTCCCCTACCCAACGGTAACCCAATGCATTCAGTTTAGCAGTACTCATAACATAGGTCAGGGGGTTGTTATCAGTGTAGATAGTGAAATGAGGGGCATAGTACAGGTAGTCCCGAAATTTGTCACACACTGCCCACTTCAAGGCCAGAAACTCAAGTTTTCCACTGTGGAGGTGATAATTCCGTTCTGCTGATGTTAGCGTACGTGACCCATAGCCAATCACTCTCATTTTTCCTTCTTGCTTTTGGTAAAGAACCGCTCCCAGGCCCTCTTGTGAAGCATCAGTGTGGAGTATGAAGGGATGGTCAAAGTTTGGGTAAGCCAGCACTGGAGGCGCTCAAGGATCTGCTGGAGCTCATCCTTCCACTCAACAGGCATACGGGAAGGAAGTTGGGGCCCCTTTGTCTTCCCTTTTGTGGGCTCGGGTGGTTGTACCCCGTGCTTCACCTGGAGCAACTCATACAGCGGCCTTGCTATTCGAGAAAAGTCCTGTACATATGCAAGGTAGTAGCTCAGAAAGCCAAGTAACCTCCGGACATCCCCAACTGTTTGTGGTGTTTTCTCCTTCAACACTCGCACCGCTTGAAGGTCTTTTGGATCCACCCTCACACCGTTTGCAGACACCAACCGACCCACGTACCTGACCTCTTTGCGAAACAATTCACATTTTTCTGGCCTCAGTTTAACCCCGTGGCGCTGCAGGGCTTGGAGTACATGGCGCAGCACTTCAACATGCTCTTCAAAAGACTTGGAGAAACAGAGGACATCGTCCAGGTAAGGTATGCAACAGTCATCTCTAAGGGTGTCAAGCATATTCTCCATGCTCCGTTGGAAGGCTGCTGGTGCATTTGACAATCCAAAGGGTATCCTGACCCACTCATAAAACCCCCATGGAGTTGTGAAAGCAGTCAGATGCCTGGATCCCTCAGCAATGAAACCTTGGTGGTAGGCTTTGCCTTGGTCTAAGATGGAAAACCAACTATAACCTCCAAGCGAGTCAAGCAGGTCCTGTATGAGTGGGAGTGGGTGTCGGACAGTCTTTTTGTTGAGGAGCCGGTAGTCGATACACAGCCGTAGTGATCCATCTTTTTTTCTCACACACACGATAGGTGCGGCATAGGGTGACTGAGACTTTACAATCCATCCTTTCACCAATAGGTCTTGGACATACTCTTTGACTTCCCGGTACAACGGCTTTGGGACTGATGCATAAGCCCTTTGAACAGGGATATCATCTCTGAGTCTGATGGACATCTGGAGCGAGGGGATACACCCAATGTCAGTGTTGTCTTGAGCGAATGCAGCAGACTCCTCATACAACATTTTCCCAAGCACTCCTTGCTGTTCTGGACTGAGGTGGCTGAGGTCAACAGGTGGATGCCACAAAGTGGAAGGAGGAGTGTTAGGTGCGGTGACATTATTAACTTCAGCCCTTACTGTTCTAGTAGATGTTGGTTCAGCTGACAGTGTCTCTTGCTTGCCTATTTCAAGGACTTTTGCAACCTGTTGGATGGAGCCTAACAGAGTTCTCTTGGGTAAGACGATCTCATGCTTAGTGTAGTTTGCGACGGGCACACTAACAGACGGCCATCTGCCCTGACTGATCTCTAGCAGACTCTCACCAACACTGAGCTGTTCTAGGATGGCACTCTCCTCTGCTGGCTCATACAGAACAAGGCAGTTAGTCATGTCAAAGGTAGGTGGAACTCTGCATTGCACATGTGTTGTCCTCCCAGGTGGGATGGTAACATTGTCTCTACACACTCTTATGGTGGCAGTATTGCAGCTTGGTCGTTCTTAGGCTTGTATGAAGTTCACCATGGCGCTGGCTTGTTCTTCTCCCACGCCAAGAGCTTTACGCAGAAGGCTGATGACAATGGCTTGTGCATCTGCGATACATGCCTGACTGTTGACCATCTCCTGCAGAACATTAGCTCCAAGTAGGGGCTGGGGGAGGGGAATGGCTGACCAGAAAAGGAACCTGCATGGTGAGGCTGGGGTTGTCATTTCCTGGGAGGTTGACTGTTAGCTCCACCCATACGTCATAGGGAATGGCCTGTCCGTTTGCAGCACATAAATTCAAGCTTTCCCCTGGGTCAAGGAGCTCTTGTAAGTGTCTTACTGGATGATTGGGAATGAATGTCTCTTTCCAGGATCTGTCAATGATGCTTATTTGTGACCCAGAGTCAAATAGAACTGTTACAGCATAACCACTGATGAAGCAGTTTAGCAGGCTCTTTCTACCAATCAATGGCACTGTGTGAACTGAACATTTGGGAACTGTCTGTGTCCTCAGAGAGTGAACGTGTGTAGCTCTTTGATCACATTCACGCCCCTTGGACTCTCTTTGCTGGCGCGTTGATGTTAGTGGCTGGGACTGGAACTGTGGAATGGCCTCTGATTGTCCCTCAACAGAGACCGATTCCCATTTCCCTGCTGCTGGCTTCTCTTCAAACAGCCGATGGCCTGATGCCCTGGATGCCCGCACACAAAACAGTGATTACAGTTCTGTAAACCTTGTTGTGTACAGTCGGTGCAGCTGGATGTTCTACCTCTATTTGTGGCGGACTGGTTTGTTGAAGAAGGGGGTAATTGAGTGGGAGGTGTGCGTGAGGCATGGTGTGTCTGATGGCGAACTGGAGTTTGACCAGTGACAGTCCTTGAGTGGGACGCATGCATGACAGCTGCCACCATGTTAGTTAGAGCCTCCACTTTTGCATTCAGCTGTTGTATGGACTCACTGTCTCTTTTGTCCATAGACTGGTGTTCTCCAACCATCTGGACACTGTGTGTATGAGCTGTCTTCTGGCGCGGAACCTGACCGAGTCTGCGCTGGTGTTCATTCTCATCACTGATTATCTTCATAACCTGGCTAAGAATTTCCTCATCAGTGACATGGCCGGTTGAAAGGAATACTCTGAGTCGCTGCCTGATATCTGTGTGTTTTGATCCTAGGCCCTGATAGATGGTGTGAAGGAAAACTTCCTGAATGGTTTTGGGATCATAACGAATGTCTGCACTTGCCTGCCTTGACTGAAAGAGGCCCTGTTCCCGCCTGATTACTTTGACCAGTGCTAGTTGCCACAACCCAGACATTTGAGCACAGCAACATTTTATTTGCACTTGACTAACTGATCAAAACTGGCCGCGTAGTGACATTAAACATATAGCCAGAGCTTTTTACGTAACTGCACGTTATGGCAGTAGGCCGACACTTTCTCCATTTCTGAAGTGTTGTGACATTCACAATCAGAACTCTTTGGATGCCCTCGTCACTGTAGTTTCTTGGTCAATATTCTTGATACAGGCATCATTTAGAAGCCTGATTTATGGTCGGTCATGAAAACACACTAAATATATAACATTATTTTATTATTTCATTCATATACATATATATATATATATATATATACCAGTAAAATATTTCAAGATCAATAGAGCCTATGGAATTGCATTAAGAAAACATTGTCACAAACTGCATTTAATAAAGTATGAAATAAAGTTAAAAACTGACAATTTAATAAATTATATTTTATCCATGGTCTCATGCACAAAGGTACCACCATGCAAACAAAACACAAATCAACATTGATCTTGAGGTCTTGTTTTGAGAGTAAAACCTTTTGGGACATCTCAGAATACAGTCCCACTTCACCTCATTAAAAAGCCTATACATTATTAATCAGCTAGCTGTCAGTCACTTCTGTTTCTGCAGCTCACTGGCCGCGCTAGGAGGCCGTCGTCATGTTGAGATACCTGAGGCCTTCTCCAGTCTGAGTGAGCTGGACACTCTTAAATAAAAACAAAAATGAAATTGCTAATGATATCAAGCTGAAATGGCCGACTCCTGCATTATCAATCAGAGATGTCGGTGATGTGACTCTCTAATCAACTTTTTTAGCTCTTAAACACGAAAAACACACTGTTCAACGGAGCTGGTGTGTGTGAGGCGCACTCTTGGACTCCTTGAGACGCGACTAACCTTTTGGTTGAAGTTCTTGTGTGTAGGCTATTATAGAATCCAATCATGTTGCCCCTGCTATTTATCAATGTAGCCTTTTATTGTTTTTTTGCCATGAATCATCTGAGCTGTGATGAAATCGTGTGTTGTTTAAAGTTGGGATTACTGTAGGCCTAGGCTATACTGCCCATATTGGAATAAAAAAATAAAGGCCCACCCTAGGCCTACTTCGCAAAAGTAAAAAATCCTGTTAGCCCTTAGAACCCGATTGACGCAAAGTGCGTCAAAAAACACACCCTTTCTTCTCTGTTACATTGCTCCGCGACTGTTCATCGCAACGAGATAAAACCTTTATTGCATGATAGAGAAGAAGTGGGGCTTTCCAAAGAGACTACGCACTTGTCTGTACGATCAAGTATGAAAATTTAAAAAAATCATGAAATTAAATCAAATTGCATCATATTTACAGTCTATACTTCTCTGCGTTCACCTGCGCACCCATTACTCTCGTTTGAAATACTCGCGAACCCGTGATCGCATAGATATGGCAAGCATGTCAGATGAAAGAGGAGAAACAGGGCTATCCATTGGTACCATGGATATCGGTACCATGGTATCATGGATATTAACGTCATGTACACAAACCAACTGCACACCCATTACTCTCGGAGTAATTACTCGCTGACCCGTGATCGGATATATATGCCACGTATGTTAGATGAAAGAGGAGACACAGAGCTATCATTTGATACCAAATACATCCTTCTGGGTTATAAAACAGACGAAGTGACAGCAAAATAATAACTTCATATAGCTGGACTTACCCCAGGTTTTGGTCTGTTTTTGTGGCAAAGCATGTTTATAATCCAACGCTATCGTGTGTTTCTCTATGGCAAAACATGTTCATAATCCGGTTTTGAGATCCTAGCAAATTCCTGCATGACATCCAATTCAAGGCTCACATTGCATCCCAATTTGTTCAACAAAGAAACACCTTTTTTGCCTTTACTTTGTTCATGGCAATGCAGTAAAAAGTTGAGAATCATCATGAGCGCATACACCATAGTCACACATGCTAACAGGCAAACTTGGGTCAAGTCAGGTCAGATCAGTTCGTGTCACAGATATGGAGCGCAGAATGGTCATTTTTCATCGCTAAATAAAAAATGCCATTTATTTCCGTAAATCACACACCACATATTTCTGTAAATTGCTCAGCCCCAGAGTATCCCTCCAACATGGCAATTATATTGCCCGTTTCAGGACAGTCTGCCCTACACACACATGAAATGCATGTAGAGCTATGAGCTTGCTGTGGTGAGATACAGGTCAAAATATAAGAATTTTTTATAATATGATTTTTATATTTTATTTTTTTTTAAATCAAAATAAAATCAATGCTAGTACTAGCTATTACTATGATGGCAGATCTGGATAGCCTAGACTCTGCTGAAAAAAATAATATATAATATGTGTGTGTGGCACTTACAATGACCAGAATAAATCCTTATGAATAAAGGTAGTGAAAATGCCCTAAAAACAGCTTAGGGTTCTAAGGGTTAATGACCTCGTGTCGGAATGGCAGGACGTTTAAAAAAAAGGTCAAGTGTCGCTACAATGGACAAAAAAAATGTCGCAGTAGTGGGACGCTTGAAAATTAATGTTAATGCCGCCACTTCGACAATTAGACGCCAATGTCTAAGTAGCGGCATGTCGGAATAGCTGCATGTAACCCTGATGGTTGCACTTTACTTTTGATGCAGAAAAGGAAATAGCATTTAAAGAAGGCGCTGAACGTCTTGTCTCTCACACCATAGATCAGAGGACTGAGGCACCTGGGCAGGATGTTCAAACCTAAGAACAACACATAATTCAGATGACCAATAACCTCCGGGTCCAGCCTACTCATGGCCAGGGTCCTGCGGATCACTCCAAACAGGATGGATAAGAGGTACAGGCCGAACTGCACCATGTGCAGGAGGATCGTCCGATGAGCCTTACTCACACTTGTCTTGTCAGAGCTTGTGGACATGGCCACCATGACGACAGCAACATATGTGTAGATGATCACAACACTCACCAGGGCGAACACAGTGGCGGTGAAGGCCGTGTTGATGCTGAAAGAAATCTGCATTTGGAAAACAATGAAATCTGAGCAGGTCCTCTGCCGGGTCTGAGTGCGCACCTCGAACATCAGGCTTGTGGTCAGCTCAGCAGTCCAGAATATTAAGCTCAATATCCAGACAACACCTACGGACGCAGTGGTCCTCCTCTTGTCCACTATCTGTGCGTGTCTCAGAGGGAAGCAGATGGCCACATAGCGCTCCAGGGACATGAGGCCCAGGTACAGCGGCGAGATGATGTTAATGACCCGAGAGACAAGGTAGATCAGAAAGCAGCCGTAGCCTACGATGTGTACACTCTCCACAGCAAAGGTACTGTGGTACAGGATGTAGAACACAATGGTGAAGGCCAGCTGTACAGAGTCGGAGAAGAGGAGGCTACTGAACAGTATGTAGCGCGGCGTCTCACAGAAGAGCTCTTTAGACCTCAGTGTGATCAACATGACTATATTGACATACAGGAAGAGGAAGCAGGGGGTCATAGACAGAATGGCTTTTGCAAGGCCGTCATTGACAAAGAAAGAGGAGTTCACAAACCCTGTTATGTTCTCCATGGTCTTAATCATCTACACACAAATACAATGATCAATGACCTCCAAAAGATAATCCTGCAACAAACTCTGATATATAAACCAGGCCTCTGAAGGAAATGGATCAAATAATAAAGATAAAAGAAATGAAGAACAATACAATTATCTGATCCTGAAGGAAATATACAAGTACACTAAACAAGCCTGCAGAATGTAAGTCAAAAGTAAAGATAATGTCAAAACATCAATAGAATATTGCTTACATGATTACAATACAATTGCATGGAACTGTTCACGTTACATATTTCCTTTTATGATTAGATACTGATGAATACCAGGGTCAGGGTGTCAGTAGCCTACTCATGTGAATCATTGCAATAAAAAGTAAGATTAGGAAATGTAATACAGAGCAAACAGAAAAGTGACCTAACAGCGTGGATGAAATGTAGAATGCAAAAGTGACCTAACAGCGTGGATGAAATGTAGAATGCAAAAGTGACCTAACAGCGTGGATGAAATGTAGAATGCATCATTTCTATACAGATTGGCAGAAACATCATCACATCCTGTATGTACATTTCTCGCATCATCGAGTCAGTGTAGATGTCTTGACCATGTCAGAGCTCAGGTCACCAGACTCTCCTCTTTATATCACACCGTGTCACTGTTTGTGTCATCTCACCATGATTTAGCATTTTCTAATAGAAACACACAAGTCTTGTTTTGTGTGTGCATGTGGATGGCAACAACACCACCAGGAGTGGTGGAGCAGGGATAACGTCACCCAGGGTGCGATTTGTGTAAAAACCAGAGGGGGGGATGATTTTGAATAAGTTTGTAAACCTTTGAATAAGGTTGTAAACCCCACCACCCCCAAAAAAAAACAGATTCATAGCCTAGTAATGTCATGGCTAACTAGATGTACCGCATAGCGGTACAAAATATGACCGCCGCTCAGTCCTGTACATCCGTTCCGCGAAAAGAAATCACACTTCAATTTGTCTCCATATTTTACTCCATCCCCCACTCTTGAAACTTTTGTGTATGCTTGTTTGGCATGCCTGAGTGTGTGTGTGCGGCTGCACAGAGAGTAGCCTACTGGTGCTGAAAAGGTGAATAGATTGTAGAATAGCCAAAGAAGATGTAGCATTGTTATAAAACCTTTAACATCTATAAACAATCACAAGTAGGGCAGTTCATCACAGTTCATCCATTGCAACTGGATTGATGAAAGGTCACTTACACCGGTAGGCAACATTGTATTTGGGAAAAGCAAAAGGTATCAGCATAATGTTATTTATTTATTTATAAACAAAAACATCATTTTTGGATGGATGGATTTTTTGTGAATGTTTCTTCTTCTACATAAGATTTTAGTCATCTTTAGTTCATGTGATACTTTATTGTCAATGCACAAATTAAGTAACAGTAGTCTGAAACGTTATTGTTAATGCACAAATTAAGTAACAGTAGTCTGAAACGAAATGCTGTTTTACATCTAACCAGTGGTGCAAATAACTGACATGTCCAAATGGGCCTTGATGAAATATGCGTCGCTAGACTGTTCATACACATTTTAACGGGCCAAAGTTGAAGAGCTGTTGTCCGTTATTGTTCGTGCAAATATAGGCTGATTCATGTTCCCTTGCATTGTGTAACTGAGGTCCATGGCTAGTCTGGCTTTCACCAGACCAAGCTCAATCTTTTAAGAAATTAAAAAATAAATAGCGGCCAGATCAGGCTGGGTTCACCCAGCCTAGTCCATAGGCACCCGATATTGTTTAATTTTCTGATTGAGATATCCACGCTCTGGCTATTCTAAATGCAAAAATGCATCAGGGAGTTATGACAAAACTGTAACTAACAAACTAGATCCTAATAGAAAGCTGTTAGCTTCCCTAAGCTACAGGTAGGATTATAAGGTAGGCCTATTTACAACATAAATTGTCAATAGGCTATGCTGGCGACACAAATAAAATCTCCTTTGGAAACCAATGGCTCACGCCTTACAGTATCAAGCGGACTTAAACTGCCATTTCGTGGCAAAAAGTTGTAATAACATTCACGCAGCTCCATGAGTCAAGGAAAGCGCGAATGAAGTAGCCACTTCTAAATGGGACCCACTACACAGTAGCTTAAGGTGTGTTGCTAAAGCAGCCATAATGAAATGAAGGTGTCATTGTTTGGATACTTCACACACACATGCTTTTTAATTTCACAGACTACAACTACCAAGCTGGAATCAAAGCACATCGATTCCCCTCTCACACCCTGCACGCACTTAAAACAAAATAAACAGGCGTCTCAATCTCACGCATGTATAGGCAAAACTGTATCAGACCGGTGTAACGTTGGTAAATCTTCCATTGCACAGAATGATTTTTGTAGCACGTGCAACAAATGACAGTCAAAAGATACAATTACAGTGCTGCTATCAATTTGCTTGGTATAACCGCATTTATAGTTTTCTACAAATTCAATCAATCAAATTGGCCTCCATCACTCAACCAACGCTAATGGTAACATTACCTAGGTCCTTATTGATATTATAAGATTAACGTACCTGCAGTAAAAACCAAGCATGTCCGATAAACATCCTCAGATTTATTTCGGCTTCAAGAAGAAATGGGAATTACACTTCATGTGAACATCGTCCTATCCTTATTAGACGTTCTCTGCGGTAAACTACAGTCCTTGTAGGAAGCGTCTATTGTTTTTCCAACCTACTTTTAACTTCCAACAAAATTACGTCTCACTGAAACGATGCGCCATCTAGTGGACAAACGTCTACTTATCGCCAATACTGGAAATGCAGCTATGATGATGATGATGAATATTTATTTTGGCTTTCTTTTAATCCTACTGAATTTATAATTATGTATCGGCCGTTCTAATACCGATAGTATGTGGGTGCCTGGTTGTGTGTGCATGTGTATATGTGTGCACCGCCATCTACAGGCCAATGAGTGTACAGTCACTAAATGTACACATAACCTAATTTTTTTAGACCCCCCCATGGATGAAATTCTACGAAACTTGGCATACCCCCAGAGAATGCCAGGTCAATCATACACATAACATTTGGTGCAGTTCTGAACATCTTAACTGAAGATAGGGGCGATTAAAGCAGAATAATATTGCATTTTAATTTTTTACCGGGGGGGTGCAGATCACAAATGAGTGATTATGGGCCAGGTTGATGTGGGTCCTTGAGACCAACATACCATAAAAGATTCTTCATCCTCAGTGCCACGGTTCAGGTAGTTATTTAGGAAAAACTGCTTTTTTGCGGTTCGGGGGGCCCCGCATGGGGGGGGGGGGGGGGGAGTGGCCCCCGGGGACGAAACAAAAATTTTCCGTAAAAGTCTAGTGGGGCTACATACCATTTCATGTGCCCCGGTGGTTCGGTGTCCCGGGTATCGTTGACCAAAAATTCAGGAAGTAGATGACGGGGGAAAAAAAATAATAATAAAACTTTGACAATCCCTATATGACCGCTTCGCTAGCTTCGCTTTGCCACCTTTGTAACATTTTAGTTTTAGTTTACCGTGGTAATTACCGTGATACCGTGCTGCTGAGACCTTGAATTTCCCCTGGGGATCAATAAAGTATCTATCTATCTATCTGGTCTATGACTTTAAACAGCGAGTGTGCTTGGTATGATGATCAGCTCCTCTAATGCAGGATAGGACTACGTTTTGACAAGCATACAAATTCACCTTGTTCTTGCCCCATCTGAAATGACTCCTCTACTTTTGCTGCCTCCATCCTTTCTGTATTTGTTATGTAAAAAAACGTATATGTATATGATGGCACTGAAGTCTTAAGTTAGTGAATTGGCTAACAGTGTTAGTTGGTAACCAAATAGCCTACACATTGCGCTACACGCTGCGTAGGCTACGTGCATTCTCTCTCCTGCTGATTTGCGTTCAGTAGCCAAGTGCGTAATATTGTAAAAGTTGAAAAAATAAATGTGTTTATTGTAGCCTACAGAAAATAAATAGCCTATCATACTGTCAGTTAATTGCCTACAGTGCAGTGAAGAGTTTGGAGAGTAAAGTTATAAGGCAATTTTAAGTTTTATGAAAATAATTTACGAACCAGAACATAAAGACCATGAAGCTTCTATTTCTTGCAGCTGTTAAAACACCCGCTAGATAGTTTATGGAGGGTTGTCGGTTTGAAACCCGACCAGTAGGAACGGCTGAAGTGCCCTTGAGCAAGGCACCTAACCCCTCACTGCTCCCCGAGCGCCGCTGTAGCAGGCAGCTCACTGCGTCAGGATTAGTGTGTGCTTCACCTCACTGTGTGTTCACTGTGTGCTGAGTGTGTTTCACTAATTCACGAATTGGGATAAATGCAGAGACCAAATTTCCCTCGTGGGATCAAAAGAGTATATATACTTATACTCAGGGTTGGGTCAGATTACTTTGAAATGTAATCCATTACTGACTACAAATTACATGGCAATTTTTGTAATCAGTAACGTAATCAGTTGGATTACCAAAAACATGTAACATAATTTGATTACTTTAGGATTACTTTTAGATTACTTCAAATTATGTCCCTTAAGAAAAAGACACCACCACTGAATTGATGAGAGAATTCTCATTTTATTTTTCTCTTTATTATTTCATTAATCTAAGAAATTTCTTTGCTCTGAGTAAAGCATTCCTGTGTGAATTACTGATCTTTTAATAAGAAACAAGAGGATACATTAAGATTAGGAGGAAAAGATCAGGATGTCAGGATCTGGCCCGGACTGTTGGAGTTTGTGCCACCCTGGTGGCCATTTTGTGTATTGTCCTGTGTTTGTTTTTGCCTGTTCCCCATGTGCTTTGTGTTACCTGCCTGTCATCTGTCTTTGTCTCCGCCCCATCTCCTTATTTGGTCTGTTCTTCCTGTCTTGTTTGTTTTCCCTCCATTTCTGCCTCCTCACCTGTTCCCCGTTATTGTCTCGTTGGTTTCGTCCAGTCCTCTGTCTCTCTGTTAATTGGTCTGTGTATTTCTACCATCCTGTTTCTCTGTTCCTTGTCGGATTGTCTGTTCTCCTGTCTGTTTCATGTCTAAGTAGTTTGTAAATCTGTTAGGTAATAAAGTGTGTGTTCTGTCGGAAGGAGTCTTGCGCATGGGTCCTATATTCGTAATCCTGACACAGGAAGTGTGCGTGAGACATACCCCAATAGTAAGTATAGATACTCTTTTGATCCTGTGAGGGAAATTTGGTCTCCCAATCTGTGAATTAGTGAAGCACACAGTGAACACAAAGTGAGATGAAGCACACAATGAGCACACAGTGAGGTGAAGCACAGACCAACCCGGAGCAGTGAGCTGTCTGCTACAGCGGTGCTCAGGCATCAGTGAGGGGTTAGGTGCCTTACTCAAGGGCACTTCAGCGTGGATGTGGGCATGGGAGAGCAGTGCTCAACCACTTCCCCCGCCCACATTTTTCCTACTGGTCGGGGATCGAACCGGCAAGCCTGAAGCTTGTCAAATTAAAAGATAGCTAGGCTATCATAAAAAAAGTGTATGATATGATATGATAAAATGTAATCAGGTAATCCCCAACAATGTGACTGTAATCTGATTACACTATTGTTAAGATATGTTCATTATGTCCTCAGTTGTATGCAATGCTGTACTGTTGGGTGTTTAAGTATGCCTATATGTTATGCCACAAGGAGGCGCTACGGTGCAGGCAATAGAGGGCGCGTGTGCGTCATTATGTTTGTTCTAATTGATTTGCCGTAGTTGAACTAGAAGCTGTATGACCGTGAGACTGATGTGTCTGCAGTACAACAATAAATATGCCAAGGACGGCTAAAGATGGTTCATCTCTACTTTTCCTCCGAATGCAACGTTAGCTGCAATAGTGAAGCATAACTTAACAGGTTATGGGCCCAGGAGTCGTTCGGAAGATAAGTTTACCCCCGTTTGGAAAGTCGCAACGGACCGCGTGCTAACAGGCTGCTATCTAAGAAAAAGAACAAGCTAACATGGCGGAACAACGAAGGAGGTTGCCTCGACTGACGTTCGACGGAGATGAGACTAAGTATGAACTTTGGGAGACCAAAATGTTAGGACATTTTCATTTATCAGGGCTGAAGGACACGGTGCTAAAAGAACCGGTGTCAGAAGCCGAGAGAGCAGCAGATTTAAAGAAAAATGCTGACGCATATGCCGAGTTGATTTTACTGTTAGATGATAAAAGCCTTTCACTAGTTATGAGGGATGCGCCCAACAATGGAAGAAAAATATTGAGAGAGTATTATGCAGGGTACACACACACACACACACACACACACACACACACACACACACACACACAACCAAGAGAAGAGAAGACTGTTCTCACAAACACACACACACACACACACACAACCAAGAGAAGAGAAGACTGTTCTCACACACACACACACACACACACAACCAAGAGAAGAGAAGACTGTTCTCTGTGTGCGAGCGTTTCCACAGATACTGCACCCCACAGGGATACACACACACACACACACACACACACACACACCGTATAATCAACTTGTACACCACGCTGACATGGCTACAGAAGGCAAACGACGAAAGTGTAATGGACTACATAATCAGAGCAGAAACCGCCATCACAGCACTGCGCAACGCGGGTGAAACGTTGGGAGATGGCCTGCTAGTGGCTATGGTCTTAAAGGGATTGCCAGAGAGTTTCAAACCATTCACAATACATGTGGCATATACAGACGATAACACCACGTTTGCAGAATTCAAGACTAAACTACGTAGTTTTGAAGAGACAGAGAAGATAAGAGCAGCGGAGTCAAGCGACAGTGTGATGAAGACTCAAGGGAAAACCGGATGGCGGCCAAAACTAGTACACGTGGTTGGAACAAAGACAATACAGAGATGGTGTGCTTCAAGTGTGGCACCAAAGGCCACCGAGCGAAAGCATGTCGACAGAAGACATGGTGTAGTCTTTGCAGAAGTGACACGCACAAAAATGCCACGTGTAGGTGTAAGAACAAGGACAGTAAAGACAAACAGGATGGTGTGAGTAAAGTCTCAGAAGATACGGATGAGGACTACGTGTTCAAGATGAGAGATGGAGGGACCAGTACCCAGCGACGGCCATCACGCAGCATCCAAGAGAGGGGTCTGATGGTGACATAACCATGTTCAAGAGTTTCGACTGCGCGTTCAGGCCAGAAGCGCACAGTGTCGAGCTGGCAGACGGCACCCGGCGCAGCTGAGGGACGCTTTGTTCTGTCCGTCGGACCCCCGGAGCATCTTTTCATTGAAGACAGCGACTACGAGTGGGGCTACGGTTGTCTTTAAAGAAGATAAAGACGCCCTGATAACCAGAGACGGTACCAGATTCAACATTCATGTGTATGGTAGGCTGTATTATTTGCATACTGAAACTGAGTCTAATGATAAGTGTAATGCATGTCACGACATACAGACATGGCATGAGATATTAGGCCACTGTAACTATGATGATGTTCTTAAGTTGCAGAATGTTGTTGAAGGTATGCAGATCAAGGGCAAAACGGTTAGACCCGAACAAGAGTGTGAGGTGTGTATTCAGGGCAAGTTCGCCCAAACCAGAAATAGGGACCCTGATACCCGAGCAAAGGCTCCCTTACAGATGGTACACACAGACCTGGCAGGTCCTGTAGCCACAGAGTCGAGAGATGGTTACAAATATGTGCAGTCATTTACTGACGATTACTCGAGCGCAGTGTATATTTTCTAAAGAAGAAAAGTGACACAGTACAGGCTACAGAAAAGTTCCTAGCAGATGTATCCCCTTATGGGAAAGTAAGGTGTATTAGATCCGACAACGGAACAGAGTTTACATGCAGCGATTTCCAAGATCTTTTGAGGAAAAATAAGATCAGACATGAAACATCAGCTCCGTATTCCCCACACCAGAATGGAACTGCAGAGAGGGGTTGGCGTACTCTTTTTGAGATGGGTAGGTGCATGTTAGTTGAAAGTGCGCTACCAAAGCAGCTATGGAACTACGCAGTACAAACAGCAGCAATGGTACGCAACAGGTGTTTCAACAGGCGTACAGGGCAGACTCCATATGAGCTACTGTCAGACAGGAAGCCTAATTTAGCTAAAATGCAAAAGTTTGGATCTGTATGCTACACCTACAAACAGGACAAGGGAAAACTTGATTCCAGATGTGACCAGGGGTGTTTTGTAGGTTATGACAAGAACAGCCCGGCGTATTTGGTGTATCATCCAGATACGAACAAAGTACAAAAACACAGGCTAGTGAAGTTCGTGAGCAAGGCAGCGGTGGAAAAACAGACACAGACAGGTGAGCCAGATCTAAGCGATGGCCATGACCGTGTGAGGCCCAGGACTAGTGAGACCACGCAGGAGGTCAGTAGGAGTACAGAAAATGCTCCAGAGCCAAGTGTACAGAGTAGAAGTGCACATAGTGATAGTCCAGGTGCAGTAACTAGGTCTAGTGACCATAATCAAACACAACAGAGTGAGACTACTGGTGAACCCGAGAGTAGGAGGTATCCGACTAGAGAAAGAAGGACACCTGGTTATTTAGGTGACTTCATAACTGAAGGCTGTGATAGTGATGGGGTTCATATCACGGTACTACTGCTGCAGAGCGGTGTGTGGCATTCCACAGACTTTTGGGGAGGCATTGGGGTCAGCTAACTCAAAAGAATGGGCAAAAGCCATGGATGAGGAAATCCAGTCCTTAAACGAGAACAAGACATTTACCCCGACATTGCTGCCAATAGGCAAGAAAACAGTGGGGGGTAAGTGGGTTTACTCTGTAAAAACTGATGTAGAGGGAAAAGACAAATATAAAGCATGATTTGTAGCCAAGGGTTACAGCCAGAGAATGGGAATAGACTATGGGGAAACGTTTTCACCCACGGCAGACCTGACGAGTGTAAGGGTGGTGCTACAGAAAGCAGCACAGGAGAATTTACTCCTGCACCAAATGGACGTGAAAACAGCGTACTTGCACGCTCCCATAGACTATGAGATCTACATCAATCCGCCAGAGGGTTATCAAGAGAAAGAGGGTATAGTTTATAAGCTAGAGAAATCACTTTATGGTCTTAAACAATCTGGGCGAAATTGGAATAGGGTTTTACATGATTGTCTGACTGAGGATGGGTTCACACAAAACCCAGCTGACCACTGTGTTTATGCCAAAGAGTCAAAGGAAGGGAAGGTGATCATAATCATATGGGTCGATGACTTGATCATTGCAGCAAACGATAAAGAGAGACTGGAAAAGGTGAAAGAGATGCTTGCAGAAAAGTTTAAAATGAAAGATTTAGGAAAACTCAAATATTTTCTGGGTATCGATTTCAGTCAGTCAAATGGATGTGTAAAGATGTCACAGGAAAGGTATACTAACAAGATACTACAGCGTTTTAATATGCAAGACTGTAGGACCAGAGAAACACCCTGTGAGCAAAAGCTAGAGTATACTGAGGATGCAGTAAAGATGTACAGGGAGGCTGTGGGGAGTCTTATATACCTGACTACTTGTACCAGACCAGATTTAAGCTTTGTAGTGAGCAGGTTGTCACAGTACTTCGCTGAGCCTACAGAGGAGCAGTGGGTCACTGTGAAGCACGTACTAAGATATCTCAAAGGCACCGCAGAGAGAGGGTTAAGTTTTAGGAGAAATGACAATGAGAATCTAGGTATACAGGCCTACAGTGATGCAGACTGGGCGGCTGATACCAGTGACAGACGCAGTACCACTGGATACTGTGTAAGCCTTAGTCAGAACAGCTCCCTAATCTCGTGGAAAACTAGGAAGCAACCTACTGTTGCGTTATCCACATGCGAGGCGGAATACATGGCACTGGCTTCAACCATACAGGAGTGCCTATACCTTCAGCAGTTACTGGGAGGTATAGATGACTACAAGTACACACAAACTATAGTACATGAGGACAATCAGGGAACAATCGCTCTTGCCAAAAATCCTGTGAACAGACGAAGGTGTAAACATGTCGACATAAAGTACCACTTTATCAAGTCTACTGTGAATGAGGGAAAAGTGACTTTGATGTATTGCTCTACTGATAACATGGTGGCTGATTTAATGACCAAATCTGTAAATAAGTTGAAACTGAAGAGGTTTGTAGGTGCTCTTTTTGGAGATTGATATGTGTATGACGGGTCCACATTCATTATGCTTTTGTTTTCTTTTTTTTTTTGCTTAGAGTATATAGCAACCTGAGTACAAGTGGGGGTGTTAGGATATGTTCATTATGTCCTCAGTTGTATGCAATGCTGTACTGTTGGGTGTTTATGTATGCCTATATGTTATGCCACAAGGAGGCGCTACGGTGCAGGCAATAGAGGGCGCGTGTGCGTCATTATGTTTGTTCTAATTGATTTGCCGTAGTTGAACTAGAAGCTGTATGACCGTGAGACTGATGTGTCTGCAGTACAACAATAAATATGCCAAGGACGGCTAAAGATGGTTCATCTCTACTTTTCTTCCGAGTGCAACGTTAGCTGCAATAGTGAAGCATAACTTAACAACTATTTTTTTTATTGTAATCTGGGCTGATTATAGTTACTTGATTTTTGTAATCTGATTATGTAATCCAGATTACATGTAATCCGTTACTACCCAACCCTGCTTATACTTATACAAGCAGGCCAGGAACAAGCTGACAAAGGAGATCAGAGTTGCCAAAAGAAGCTATAGTGAGAAGCTAAAAAACAGCCTTTCTGCTAACGACCCGGCAACCATCTGGAAAGGCCTGTAACAGGTCACAAATTAGAAGAGACCATCCCCCCATCCTGCAGAAAATCCCAGACTGGCTGACGACCTGAATGACTTTTATTGCAGGTTTGAAAAGCACCCATTATCAAACCCCTCACGCACAATAGGTTTCCCCTCAACACCCAACCCCCTCCCCCCACCTGCATTAACAATCTGTAAGAAGGATGTGTTCCGGCTCTTTCAGAAGCAGAAGACCAACAAGGCTCCAGGACCTGATGGTGTGTCCCTCTCTTGTCTGCGTGTCTGTGCTGAACAGCTGCGCCAATCTTCACACAGATCTTTAACCGGCCCCTGGAGCTGTGTGAAGTGCCCTCCTGCTACGATCCACCATCATCCCAGTCCCCAAAAAACCCTCCATCACAGGATTAAATAAGCACAGGCCCGTCGCCCTGACGTCTGTGGTCATGAAATCTTTTGAAAGACTGATGTTGAGCCACCTGAAGGACATAACAGGACCCCTGCTGGACCCCCTGCAGTTCGCCTACAGGGCAAACAGGTCGGCGGATGATGCTGTCAATGTGGGACTGCAATACATCCTGCACCACCTCGACTCCCCTCGACGTATGCCAGAATCCTGTTTGTGGACTTCAGCTCAGCATTCAACATCATCATGTCTGAACTCCTACATCAGAAGCTCACCCAGTTCTCAGTGCCTGCCTCTACCTGTCTGTGGATGATCAGCTTTCTGACTGACAGGCAGCAGCATGTCAGACTGGGGAGCATCTCATCCAAAACCCGGTTCATCAGTACAGGCGCCCCACAGGGGTGTGTCCTCTCCCCACTGCTCTTCTCCCTCTACACTAATGACGGCTCCTCAAAGAGCCCGTCTGTAAAACTCCTGAAGTTTGCATATGACACCACCATCATTGGTTTGATCCAGGATGGTGATGAGTCTGCGTACAGGCAGAAGGTGGAACACCAGCAGACACCTGTGTGTCTGCTGACTCTAAAAACAGGCACACTAAACAAGCGTGCACTCGTAAAGATTAGAGCCTCAAACTATTCTAAATACAACTTCATGCAAGCTCAAAAAACAAAACTTAATGTGTCATAGAATGTGTCTACTATGAAAATGCTATAAATGCTTTAGTTCAACTAAGGTGCTCGTGCCATGGTGTCGATGGAGGAGGACGGTGGGCCTAGCACAGGTGTCATCAAACTGGGCCAGACACACCGCTGCTACTGTGCACAGGTGTCATCAAACTGGGCCAGACACACCGCTGCTACAGTGCACAGGTGTCATCAAACTGGGCCAGACACACCGCTGCTACAGTGCACAGGTGTCATCAAACTGGGCCAGACACACCGCTGCTACAGTGGACAGGTGTCATCAAACTGGGCTAGACACACCGCTGCTACAGTGCACAGGTGTCATCAAACTGGGCCAGACACACCGCTGCTACAGTGGACAGGTGTCATCAAACTGGGCCAGACACACTGCTGCTACAGTGCACAGGTGTCATCAAACTGGGCTAGACACACCGCTGCTACAGTGCACAGGTGTCATCAAACTGGGCTAGACACACCGCTGCTACAGTGGACAGGTGTCATCAAACTGGGCCAGACACACTGCTGCTACAGTGGGCATCGCTTTCAAATGGCCACTTCATTCGCGCATTACGCGGCGTGAAGCTGCGTGAAGCTTTAGTACCACTTTCAGCCACTGTGCGTCGCTCTGCCACTGTACATCGCTCTGTCAGTGGTAATTGTTACCGAGAGGAATCCCAGCCTACGAATTCAATAACAAAATAAATCGTAATTAAACATTACCTCGATTAAGGCTACTTGGGTATGGCTTAAGGCTTGACTAAACGGTGGTAGCAAAAATCGAAATCTGCTTTTGATAGCCTACCGGTGCCGCTCCACAAAACGAAAAAATATCTTAACTGGCTGTCTATGTTATTGTCAGTGTTGGGGGTAACGCAACTACGCAAATCAAAACAGTGTCTTAATTTGCCCTACTTCTTGACTGCAATGTAGTCAATTGACTGCTTGACATGTCATTTTTATTTTTCTGTACAATAAACAAATACATCTGCTTATGCCGCAGAATTACATTCATATTTGGCTGACTGCAGACGCGCCACTTCCCTCCCCATATTCCAAGATTAAGATAGTAGCCTATACAAAAAGCACTTAATGCTATCATACAAATTCGTTAAAACGAATAGCTATTTGCAATTTGACAAAACACTGGTCCTCATTTTGCGAATGCTAGGACGATATGAGCCTGTTGCATTTAGTTAGATGTCCGAGTCACGCATAATGTTTGAAAACCACTGGCTCGTAATCACAATAATGTAACACAGGACAGTTGGATAGCCTACTTCATCATGTCCCCATGCCTACATTTTTGTGAGTAGCATAGAGATCGTTAAAAACAATAAAGTATGGTTCTCCGTTTGGGACATCGAAAACTTATATTTTTAATAGACTACCGTCGAAGATGCTGACTTGCAAAAGCCTCGGGATAACACGTTATCTCCACTATCATCAGTCATGCCCCTTGATCAAAGTGGGGAATGAAATAAAAGTTTGAGAACCACTGGTTTAACAAGTTACCTGCAGTTTGGTACCCTACGCACACTGCATGTTCTTAAATAACAATGATCATCAGTAATATTCAACCATTAATTTGGGTAAATGGGCAAGCGTGACCACCTTGATTGGCTGATTGGCTGATGATTGTAACGCGGGCATGATTCCAAACACCTCCCTTACGATGATGAGTGACAGGTGACAGGTCTCAGAATGCGTGCGCTACACAAGGACAGAAGATGATGAATAACTGGGGCCGTAGGCTATTCACAAAGGCTTTTATCTTACTACTAGGAGTAGGCTACTCCTAAATCGCACTTAAAGATTTTAGCTTGTAGTTTAACTAAACTAAACCTAAACTAGGAGTGAGTCTTCGTTGCTATGGATTACGTCATTACTCATGCACGAGCTTGACTGAAGTGACCACCTTGATTGGCTGACGATTGTAACGCGGGAATTCCAAACACCTCTTTTCCGATGATGAGTGACCGGTGACAGGTCGGAGAATGCGTGCGCTACACAAGTAGTGCGAAGGACGGAAGATGATTAATTACTGAATAAAAAGGCCTAGCCTAAATGAATAAAGAGTAAGGCAAAACAAATAGCTAGTAGCCATAGAAACATAGGCCTATGGATTGATGCAGTAGCCTACCTTTGCAACATTATTAAATGAATCTGTCACCATATGCCTAGGCTACGTTTGCAAAGAGGAGAACATTTTAATTTGATTCTCAATGAAACGTTACATTTCATTTACATGTTAACAATGAGTAGTTTTGGTTGTTGTTGGTGGCGTTATTGCATCCCTTTTATGAATGCAAAATTGTTCCCTCGTGATTGGAAGCTCCTGTTGCGCATAGGCTACGCATTTCAAAACATCGCAACGTAAAATGCCACAAAAAAGCTGTTTATGAATAGGTCTTAGTGAGTTAGGAGTCCTCTCGACTTAAGCTGTCCCAGACTTAGGTGTTACTTTTAGGTCTAAAATGCTTCGTGAATTACTTTTTGTGGAAAAAATTAGGAGTCCTAAAGTTAGGAGTGGCACGCCCATTATTTTTAGGAGTTGCTCCTAAATTCGCCAGTTAGGCTGAATAAAAAGGCCTAGCCTAAATGAATCAAGGCAAAACATATAGCCTAGTAGCCTAATGAAACATACGGATTGATGTAGCATCTTTGTAACATTATTAAATTATTCTGTTACTATGCCTACGTTTGCAAAATAGAACATTTTAATTTGATTCACAATAATGTTACATTTAATTTACATGTTGACAATGATTAGCCTAGTTTTGGTTGTTGTTGGTGGCGTTATTGCATGTTAGTTATGCCTACAATGCAAAATTGCTTCCTCACGATTGGAAGCTCCTGTAGCTGCATGATTTCAAAACACGGCAGAATGCTGCAGGTTTGTGAATAGGTCTGTGAGTAAGGAGTCCTCTTGACTTCTTTTAAGCTGTCAGAGGTTGGAAGGTGTGATTTGTTGGGGGCAGGGATTAACTGGGCACAAATGTCTGATGGCCCCCCTCCCCCCCAGCCAACGTGAATCGGGTGGTTAGTTAATAGGCCTATCGTGAAGATTTTTCCTGCCATTTAAGGCACGAGCGCATCTGTGAGGCCAAGCCTCACCAAGTAGCTCGTTTGTTTACAACTAACATTCCATTTAATTAAACTGCTTTATAGGCTATGCCGAAATAGTTTTCAATATTTTGAATATTAGTGTCGGGTGAATTGAAATGTTCTCAAAGTATCCTTATGGCTGAAAGCTGCTTGGGACCCCCCCCCCCGTCAAGCAATATAACCATACAAACGCGCTTCCTGCACTCATTGTTTCAAAAGGAGTAATTTTGGCTTTGTCAGAACTGAAGAGCTGTGGACGGCACGGCACGGTATGCCCAATGAAAATAAATTAACGCAACACAACACAGACCCCGCTTCTCTCGCGTCAGTCACTGACATGAACGAAACAGAACCCGCTTCTCTCACGGCAGTCACTGACAGTAACCTAGAATAAATGCATGGGGGAAAACACTTCCCCATGACAAAGACATCGTAAAACACTGAAAGTTAATATTTTGTCACTAGCAACATACATCTGTCCTTTGTCAAATGTATTATGTTCCAAGTAGCCTATGCGTTAATTCTGCTTCATAAAGTTGAACAAATACATTTGCTTATTTCACAGAAAATATAAATAGCCAGATAGGGTCTACAGTACAGAGTTGGTAAGTTATGATAGGCCCGATGGAAGGGCTGTTATGAGAGTATTAAAATATGGGATATTCTACGGGAAAACATTAAAACGGCAAGACAGCGGGGGAAAGTTAAAATAGGCCTACGTGATGAACACGGAAAAAGTTGGCATGCATTGTTTCGGTCCCCGTGCACAGGGATTATTTGTCATATTATTAATCACATATGATTATTTGTGAAATTGTGCAAACAGGCGCAACACATTTGAAAAGGAAGGACTGGTAGCATGCAAGCTCACGGGAAAGATTGATTTAAGAACGTTATCACAGTGTGTGGCTGTGGCGCGGGCGGAAGACAGCAATTGGCAGGGGAGGGTCATGTCTTTTTTAACAATTCTGTCGGAGGGTCATTGAACAATTTCTAGCAGGCAAGAGAGGGTCATGCAACTTTTGACTGAAGCACTCAAAATTCCTCCGGTGGCCCCTTCAATAAATAACGAACAGTCCCTAGATTGCTGCTGGGCTATATGTCTTGGTTCATGTCTGTTAACAACTCATTGCCATCAAATGCATAGCCTATCTCGCGGTTGCATCCATTACAAACAAACATGCAATGTGAACGTCTGGGATTGGGGAGAGCACTAAATGCTCTACTGAATAAGCACGAAGTCAAACCTTTAAATGAAAATAACTGTTTAATAATAATAAAAAATAATAAAAAAAACGCTAATGAATTAAACTTGTGACCATCAAAAATCGTTTATCGCCTGTAACTCCGTGATAACAGGACGTAACAGGAAGGCATTTGGCTGAGCAAAGGAGGTTAATATGCTCTATATTTTGTCCAAATGATGTCTGTCTATCATCGTTGCACTCGGAGAAAATCAGAATGTTTAATTTGTCCTGCGTTTCTTCTACGGCTGCAAACGGGATTCACTTGCAGTTAACCAAATATTTCTTTTTTAGTGCAGGGCAGGCATATTTCTGGCTATTAAATTATTTCTAAACCAGTCTGCTAAAGTCTGTAGTGAAGTCTGTGTAGGGTTTTCCAGGCTCCATTTCTTTTTACGAGACACCCTGCTCACTTGAGCCATCTACCGGTTGTTTGGGTTGTTGCAGCGTCTCACTGGAAAAATACAAATTAGAGCCGCGTGATACCGCGTGATCCAACGCGCGGACCGCGAGTGAAGCTGGCCAAGTCGAAGCACTGCCCACTGTACAGTGTACAGGTGTCATCAAACTGGGCCAGACACACTGCTGCTACAGTGGACAGGTGTCATCAAACTGGGCCAGACACACCGCTGCTACAGTGTACAGGTGTCATCAAACTGGGCCAGACACACTGCTGCTACAGTACAGGCGCCCCACAGGCCTACAGAGCCGCCACTCCCACAGGCCCACAGAGCCGCCAATCACACAGGCCCACAGAGCCGCCAATCACACAGGCCCACAGAGCCGCCACTCACACAGGCCCACAGAGCCGCCACTCCCACAGGCCTACAGAGCCGCCACTCACACAGGCCTACAGAGCCGCCAATCACACAGGCCTACAGAGCCGCCAATCACACAGGCCTACAGAGCCGCCAATCACACAGGCCTACAGAGCCGCCAATCACACAGGCCCACAGAGCCCGGTCCACCAGTACAGGCCTACAGAGCCGCCACTCCCACAGGCCTACAGAGCCCGGTCCACCAGTACAGGCCTACAGAGCCCGGTCCACCAGTACAGGCGCCCCACAGGGGTGTGTCCTCTCCCCGCAGCTCTTCTCACTAATGACTCACACTAATGACGGCACCTCAAAGAGCCCGTCTGTAAAACTCCTGAAGTTTGCATATGACACCACCATCATTGCTTTGATCCAGGATGGTGATGAGTCTGCGTACAGGCAGGAGGTGGAACAGCTGGTCCACTGGTGCAGTCAGAACCACCTGGAGTTAAACCCCAAGAAGACTGTGGAGATGACAGGGGACTTTAGGAGAAGTACCCCCCCCCTGCCATTCTGAATGACACAGTGTCCACTGTGGATTCCTTTAGGTTCCTGGGATGAACCATTTCACAGGACGTAAAATGGTCTCCCCACATTGACTCTATCCAGAAAAAGGCCCAGCAGAGGTTATACTTCCTGAGACAGCGAAAGAAGTTTAATCTGCTTAAGGAGCTGCTGACCACTTTCTACTCAGCCATCATTCAGTCGGTCATCTGCACCTCCATCACTGCCTGGTTTGGGTCAGCCACCAAACGGGACAGGGCCAGACTGCAACGGGCAATTAGGGCTGCAGAGAGGATCATTGGAGCTGACCGTCCCTCCATCCAGGACCTGTACCGGTCCAGGGTCAGGAAAAGGGCAGATCTCTACAGACCCCTCACATCCTGGTCACAAACTGTTCAACCTCCTTCCCACTGGCAGACGATACAGGGCACTGTTTGCCAAAACCAGCCGACACAAAGACCACTTCTTCCTCCAAGCAGTCACTCTGTTGAACACACAGTAACAGCCCCCACCCTCACACTGAACACTCAGTAACAGCCCCCACCCTTACACTGAACACTCAGTAACAGCCCCCACCCTCACACTGAACAAAGGCAATCAACACTGTTCTGCTCATCCACCTCATGTGTACTTCAACCTTACAGTTACAATAGTATTATTAATACATTATCATTCCACTGAACTGCCTTGCACTATATTTATTTTTAATCTTAAACCTCAGTCTACACTGATATTGCACTATCCCCACCAGGCTTGGAATTTCACCATTTTAGGGGCAAGGCCACTTGGCCTTCAGTTGGGCATATTTGGTGGGGGGCACAAAGGCCAAAGTTAACTATACAGTAGTAGGCTATAAAAATGATCAAAGTTGTATTTAGCCCATTCACTGCAGTAGACCTGCATCACTGTATGAAACATTACAAAAACATGAAACATGACATATTACATAGAACTGTAAATCATCTGATCATCTAATATTTACAGATATCTAGGCTATATATAAAATTTATTTTATATTTGGCCTGTTATGAAATCATGTATTGAACAATGTAAGCACAGCTCAGCTTTAAGAAACTCAAATAGCCTAGATGCATGCTTAGCATTTTGTGATCATTAAGGCTACTTTCACAAACTCTTAGTCAGCTGTCCTCTGATTTACCAATATCTAGGCAATATTTGTAACATTTATTTTGTATTTGGCCCGTTATGAAATCATGTGGAACAATTTAAACACATTGTAAAACTTAAAGCCCAAATTTGGAGACATCCATGTATGTCGAACTTTACTGCAAATTCAAAACTGTATTACTCTGGAACGGCTAACTGTACAGGGGACTGCTTTACACCTTTGTGTTCGGTAAGGTCTGCTGTTTATTCTGATATATGGTTTGTCATGTGTTAAAAGAAGGGTTCGTAAAGTATTCCACCGAGATAAATGGGTAGGGAGATCATGGGAAGCAAAACCTTCAGTAGAATGTATGATTAAATTGAATTATATTATTTACTTTTCTCGCGAACCATTCAACACAGCAATTATCGACTAACATCGTTTAAAAGCTGAGAAAAAGCTCTTTCATGTGATACTTGGGATGTCTGTGTGATGAATAGGCTACTTCGCGAGTAGTTCAACTGAGAATGGGTGAATTTGGACGCACTTTCTTTCTTGCGATGTCACTTTCTCCACTGCGTAAAAGACTAGATTAATTTGCGCTGTGAATGCTAAGATAATTTTGACAGGCCACAGGCTAAATAAAAATCGCTATTAGTAGGACGCAAAGCAGAATATTGAAAGAAGGGGGCACCAAGGATTACTCAGACAAAATAACAACACACTTCAAAGGGGGCAAAAAGGATTACTCAGACAAAATAACAACACACTTCAACCCACAGAAAACCCCACCTCCCCCTCACGACCAACCCCTGTACCTGTCCTCTGCCAGCGTGAAGAGGACACTAGCCACCATTAACCCACGCAAAGCAGCAGGCCCAGACAACATACCAGGACGAGTGTTGAAGGACTGTGCAGAAGAGCTGAAGGATGTTTTTACAGACATTTTCAACACCTCTCTGGAGCAAGCAGTCATCCCATCACTTTTCAAAACTGCCACCATCATACCCGTGCCAAAGAAATCATCACCATCATGCTTCAATGACTACCGTCCTGTAGCACTCACGCCCATAATCATGAAGTGCTTCGAACGGCTAGTCATGTCACACATCAAAGCCACCCTACCCCCCACCCTGGACCCCTTCCAGTTTGCATACCGAGCCAAACGATCCACGGAGGATGCAATCTGCTCTGCCCTCCATCCAGCCCTCACCCACTTAGACAATAAAGACTCATATGTGAGAATGCTGTTCATAGACTTCAGTTCAGCATTCAATACCATAATACCACAACAACTCATCAGCAAACTGGACAAGCTAGGATTCAGTACCTCCCTCTGCAACTGGCTGCTGGACTTCCTGTTGCAGAGACCACAAGCAGTACGTGTCGGGGACAACACCTCAAGCACTCTGACCCTGAGCACGGGGGCCCCTCAAGGGTGTGTGCTCAGCCCCCTGCTCTTCACACTGCTAACACATGACTGTACAACCACTCACAGCTCCAACCATCTGGTGAAGTTTGCGGACGACACAACACTGGTGGGCCTCATCACTAAGGGCGATGAGGCTCACTACAGAGAAGAAGTAGACCTGCTGGCTAAATGGTGCAAAGACAACAACCTCCTGCTAAATGTCAGCAAGACCAAGGAGATTGTTGTCAACTTTCAGAGAGGCCACAAACAACTGCCACCACTGTCCATCGACGGAGATGCTGTGGAGAGAGTGAGCAGCACAAAATTTCTGGGGGTGCACATCAGCGACGACCTCTCCTGGACCACCAACACAGCATCACTGGCGAAGAAAGCCCAGCAGCGCCTCTACTTCTTGCGCAAATTGAAGAAGGCAAGTGCCACGCCTCCCGTCATGACTACATTCTACAGAGGGACCATCGAGAGCATCGTCTCCAGCAGCATCACAGTGTGGGGCGGAAGCTGCACAGATCAGAACAGAAAGACCCTCCAGCGCACTGTTAACACAGCTAAGAGGATCATTGGAGCACCACTCCCCTCCCTGCAGGACATTTACACCACCCACCTCACCCGCAAAGCACTAATGATTGTCAAGGATACAACCCACCCTGCACACGAACTGTTCAGCCTCCTGCCCTCTGGAAAGCGGTACAGGAGCCTCCGCTCCCGCACCACCAGACTGGCAAGTAGCTTCATCCACCAAGCAATCAGCATGCTGAACACTCTACCCACTCTCCCATCACTGACAGCCCCCCCCACCCACCAGCCAGCCAGGAACCTAGGAAACTAGGATCCTGTCTACCCTAACCCCCCCCAACACCGCCCTGTGGAACTGCACTGTGACTGCGCAGCCTAACGTGTTGCTGCTTCACATCAAGCCTGATATACTTGAAATTACTGCATACTGCATATCAATGTAAATATACAGGTCACACAAGCACAAGTTTAAACCCGTCGGCCATGGCCGTCGTGGCCGCCGTGAAATTCCTACCCTGATCCCCACCCTTTCAACTGTATATTGCATCTTGCTTGTGTCTGTTGAGGGGTCCACGACCATGGCACCCTTGACAGGGACAACAAGGAAGCAATCATCCTCAGCTGCACCCCCCCCCCCATCAACTGCACTACCCTATACCACCCATAGGGTCTATTTATTTATTTGGCAACGGCACTACACTATACCACCCATAGTGTCTATTTATTTATTAGCAACTGCACTACCATATACCACCCATAGTGTCTATTTATTTATTTATTTATTTATTAGCAACTGCACTACACTATACCACCCATAGGGTCTATTTATTTATTTATTTGCAACTGCACTACACTATACCACCCATAGGGTCTATTTATTTATTTATTTATTTGGCAACTGCACTACACTATACCACCCATAGTGTCTATCTATTTATTTGGCAACTGCACTACACTATACCACCCATAGGGTCTATTTATTTATTTATTAGCACATGTACATACTGTATTTATTCTCATACACAGACATGTTCTACTGCCCTCATTCTATTCTTACTGTTCTGTTTCTATTCTTTTTACTCCTTTATGTTTTTATTCTTTATCCTGATATGTTAAGTGAATGTTTATTTGTTTATCCTTATATGTTAAGTGAATGTTTATTTGTTTATCCTTATATGTTATGTGAATGTTGTACTTGCGAGCAAAGATTAACTGGAGTCAAATTCCTTGTTTGTGTACGCAAACCTGGCCAATAAAGCTGATTCTGATTGAGGTGAGAGATGTGGAAATGACGAGTTTGGTTCTCCGTTAAAAAAAACAAACATTTATTTTAGGTTTTGTCAATACAATTACAGTTTTGCTGATTTGACTTACTAACAATAAATCAAATAACAATAACCCAGTTACAGTTGCGCTGAAATTACCGGGAAGACAAAGTGTAAAAAAATGATTTATGAAAATTTGTTGAAAGGGAGGATATAGCGTTTTGGAACTAAACTCTTCAAATATTCCTTGTTCCTCAGTCTCGAATTTCAAAAACGCCCTTATTTAAACCCAATGTGCTTTGAGATGTCAATCATCAGTCAACTGCATGAAATAGCGAACCAAATTTGGGGTGGCACTTAGGGTATCCAATCAGATTTCAGGGGTGTCCATTCCTCTGGCTCCGCCCCCTGTTCAGGTCATTTATACTAGGGTGCAAAGAGTGCCTCATCAGCTGCAGTGCTCTTCAGAGGAATCGCGGTAGTGGAAAGGCCATTGATACCATTGAACTCTACAAGACAAAAAGTAGACTAAACTGTTTACAATGTCAGCAACATCAGCATTGTCAGCAGTATCAGGAGAGGAGACAGCTAGCACGAGATGAGCCGGCGACGTCCACACAGCTGGACAAGAGCCACGAGCTGATGCTGACAGAGCGATTGGCGACCCAGGAGAGGTACTGGGAGATGGAGCTGATGCTGACAGAGCGATTGGCGACCCAGGAGAGGTACTGGGAGATGGAGCTGATGCTGACGGAGCGATTGCCGACCCAGAGGTGCTGGGAGCTGGAGCTGATGCTGACGGAGCGATTGCCGACCCAGGAGAGGTACTGGGAGCTGGAGCAAGAGAGACACAACTCTCTGGGAGGCTTTTTCAAAATGTTGGCTCACACTATGAAAAACATGGTTCATCCGCAGCACCACGAAGAGCTCAAGTTCAAGATATACCAGATGGTGTACGATTACACTAAGCAACACCCTCTGCCACCATCGTGACATGCCTCGCTCCATTAACGTTGTTTTTGTGTTGCACTATTTACATTCCCTGGCATCTTTATCGCCATGTGTAGGCTACAAGTGGTAGGCTAATATTTGTAAAATCATTGTCATTTTATACTTTGAATAAACAGCCGTTTTACCCAAATGCTGTTTGCTATTGTTGTGGTCCAATACCAGATGTGACATGTTAGCTAAATTAGTAAAAGTAAACTTATGGAAAACTGAATTTATTTATAAAACAACTATGACTGTTGTGGGAAGGCACAGTGCTAAATTATAGGTTATTACATTACATTACATTTAGCAGACACTTCTTGACCAAAGTGACTTACATATGTCAGCTATATTACAAGGGATCACATTGTCCCCGGAGCAACTTGGGGTTAAGTGCCTTGCTCAAGGGCACAACGGTGGAAGCCGGAAATTGAACCGCCAACTTTCAGGCTACTGCACGCTAGTCCAGCTCCTTAACCACTACACTACCACCACCCTACAGGTTACTGCACACTAGCCCAGCTCCTTAACCACTACACTACCACCACCCCTAGGTTATACTATCAGAGTGGCACAATGCTAAATATTAGAATGGTCAGCTTAATTTTAGACTGCAAACATGGCTGTAAACATACAATAAACACAATATTTACATAGTCTGTAGCCAAATACTTTACTTAGAAATACCCTAAATACAACACGTAAATACAACAATACCCTAAATACAACACATAGGCTAGGCTGCTCTGTGGAATGTTGATGGCTGCTTCAGCTCAGCTGATAATGTTGGTAACTAGAGTATACTATTCATATGATAACTGCTTCAGCTCAGTTGATAATGTTGCAGCCAGGTAACTAGAGTATACTATTCATATGATAACTGCTTCAGCTCAGCTGATAATGTTGCAGCCATGTAACTAGAGAATACTATTAACATGATAAGTGCTTCAGCTCAGCTGATAATGTTACAGCCATGTAACTAGAGTATACTATTCATATGATAACTGCTTCAGCTCAGCTGATAATGTTGCAGCCATGTAACTAGAGAATACTATTAACATGATAAGTGCTTCAGCTCAGCTGATAATGTTGCAGCCAGGTAACTAAAGTATACTATTCATATGATAACTGCTTCAGCTCAGCTGATAATGTTGCAGCCAGGTGCACTGGAAGACACTATTAACATAACAAACTGCAGGTCAACATAGCATTGTTCCTCAGGTACAGGTGATAATGTTGTGAAATGAGACACAGCCAGGTGACTAGAGGACACTATTCATATGATAATTGAATAATGTGTATTAATATAACATTGTATTTTTACAAAAAAGCATTTCACACTAAACAAGATGGTGCGGGGCCTACGTGCTGTAGACATCTCACTACATCTGTCAGGTTGGTGTTCCTGACCTACGTGCTGTAGACATCTCACATCTGTCAGGTTGGTGTTCCTGACCTACGTGCTGTAGACATCTCACTACATCTGTCAGGTTGGTGTTCCTGACCTACGTGCTGTAGACATCTCACTACATCTGTCAGGTTGGTGTTCCTGACCTACGTGCTGTAGACATCTCACATCTGTCAGGTTGGTGTTCCTGACCTACGTGCTGTAGACATCTCACTACATCTGTCAGGTTGGTGTTCCTGACCTACGTGCTGTAGACATCTCACATCTGTCAGGTTGGTGTTCCTGACCTACGTGCTGTAGACATCTCACTACATCTGTCAGGTTGGTGTCCCCTGCAACAGCCTCCTCCATTCACCTGGCAGACGTTAACCTCATGCTGTTACAGCATCTGCCAAGTTGGGCAGGATGTATTGGCAAGTTGGAGTGTGTAAACATGTGAACAAGCAACGCATGCATTCACAACATTTAGCATGTGTGTGTGTGTAAACATGTGAACAAGCAACACATGCCTTCACAACATCCACAACTTTGTCAGGGTGGAATTTCTATGGGCCTCCCAAGAATCCTCCAGCATGCAGCCGAGACGCCCAAGCAGTTCAGAATCAGAATCAGCTTTAAAGGCCAGGTTTGCGTAAACAAACAGGGAATTTGACTCTGGTTAATCTTTGCTCTCAAAATACAACACTCACTTAACATATATGGATAAAAAATTAAAAACATAAAAGAATAAAAACAGAACAGTAAGAATAGAATGAAGGGCAGTAGAATATGGCTATACATATACAGTAGGGGGGGGGGGTGCCTCCTTGTTGTCCGTGTCAAGGTTGCCATGGTCGTGGACACCTCAACAGGCACAGGCAAGATACATTAGAGAGGGTAGGAGTAGTACAACATCAGTATAGACTGAGATTTAATATTGAAATATAGTGCAAGGCAGTTCAGTGCAATGATCATGTATTAATATTAAGATGAGCAGAACAGAGTTGACTGACTTTGTTCAGTGTGAGGGTGGGGGCTGTTACTGAGTGTTCAACAGAGTGACTGCTTGGGGTAAGAAGCTACTGCATCTTTGCGTCGGCTGATATTGGCAAACAGTGCCCTGTATCGTCTAGCAGAGGGAAGGATTGAGCAGTTTGTGACCAGGATGTGAGGGGTCTGCAGAGATCTGCCCTTTTCCTTACCCTGGACCTGGATGGAGGGACGGTCAGCTCCAATGATCCTCTCTGCAGCCCTAATTGCCCGTTGCAGTCTGGCCCTGTCCCGTTTGGTGGCTGACCCAAACCAGGCAGTGATGGAGGTGCAGATGACCGACTGAATGATGGCTGAGTAGAAAGTGGTCAGCAGCTCCTTAAGCAGATTAAACTTCTTTCGCTGTCTCAGGAAGTATAACCTCTGCTGGGCCTTTTTCTGGATAGAGTCAATGTGGGGAGACCATTTTACGTCCTGTGAAATGGTTCATCCCAGGAACCTAAAGGAATCCACAGTGGACACTGTGTCATTCAGAATGGCAGGGGGGGGGTACTTCTCCTAAAGTCCCCTGTCATCTCCACAGTCTTCTTGGGGTTTAACTCCAGGTGGTTCTGACTGCACCAGTGGACCAGCTGTTCCACCTCCTGCCTGTACGCAGACTCATCACCATCCTGGATCAAAGCAATGATGGTGGTGTCATATGCAAACTTCAGGAGTTTTACAGACGGGCTCTTTGAGGTGCCGTCATTAGTGTGAGTCATTAGTGAGAAGAGCTGCGGGGAGAGGACACACCCCTGTGGGGCGCCTGTACTGGTGGACCGGGCTCTGTAGGCCTGTACTGGTGGACCGGGCTCTGTAGGCCTGTGGGAGTGGCGGCTCTGTAGGCCTGTACTGGTGGACCGGGCTCTGTGGGCCTGTGTGATTGGCGGCTCTGTATGCCTGTGTGATTGGCGGCTCTGTAGGCCTGTGTGATTGGCGGCTCTGTAGGCCTGTGTGAGTGGCGGCTCTGTGGGCCTGTGTGATTGGCGGCTCTGTGGGCCTGTGTGATTGGCGGCTCTGTGGGCCTGTGTGATTGGCGGCTCTGTAGGCCTGTGGGGCGCCTGTACTGTAGCAGCAGTGTGTCTGGCCCAGTTTGATGACACCTGTACACTGTAGCAGCAGTGTGTCTGGCCCAGTTTGATGACACCTGTACACTGTAGCAGCAGTGTGTCTGGCCCAGTTTGATGACACCTGTACACTGTAGCAGCAGTGTGTCTGGCCCAGTTTGATGACACCTGTACACTGTAGCAGCAGTGTGTCTGGCCCAGTTTGATGGCACCTGTACACTGTAGCAGCAGTGTGTCTGGCCCAGTTTGATGACACCTGTACACTGTAGCAGCAGTGTGTCTAGCCCAGTTTGATGACACCTGTCCACTGTAGCAGCGGTGTGTCTGGCCCAGTTTGATGACACCTGTGCTAGGCCCACCGTCCTCCTCCATCGGCACCATGGCATGAGCACCTTAGTTGAACTAAAGCATTTATAGCATTTTCATAGTAGACACATTCTATGACACATTAAGTTTTGTTTTTTGAGCTTGCATGAAGTTGTATTTAGAATAGTTTGAGGCTCTAATCTTTACGAGTGCACGCTTGTTTAGTGTGCCTGTTTTTAGAGTCAGCAGACACACAATTCCGTTTGACACTTTAGTTTAGTAGTTTATCTGAAGTGCCATATTTTGGATTTGTCAATACCTTAAGGATACACTTATGGGTAAGTTTATAACGCCATGACAAAACATAAAAACACACTTTGAAGTATAAACTAAAGTTATAATAAGAAAGAAACTGGCCACTGAATATCTTCACTTGTTTCCATGATCTCATTTACAAAGGATTCACAGTGGAAACAAACATGAAAACAGTCTCTTTGGGAAGAGCCTCAACTGTGATCTCAGGATATTGTTTAGAGGATAAGAGCTTTAGGGACACCTCGCAAACATCTCGCTGAAGTCTGTCCCCTGTCACCTCATTAACAAGCTGATCAATTATTCATCTCTCACACCTGCCTGTCAGTCACTTTTGTTTGTGCAGCTGTCTGAATTGCCATGTGTGACATCATCATGTTTTGGTAGCTGTGGCCTACTGCAGCCTGAGGTAGCTGGACACTCCTACATGGGCATGATTGACGCCTCCACTGATGTAGCTGGCCCCTGCATTATTTTTGTCCTGCTGACATTGTGTTTTGTACTAGAGAATTATGTTGTTATTTGCGTTGCAATATTTACAATTACAGAGCATTTGTATTTCCATGCTGTTCAGGTGAGAGAAATCCTGGGAGTGACAGGGATGCATGTGGATGCACACACACAAAACTCTGTTGGTGTACAGTCACTAAATGTACACATAAAATAATTTATTGTAGGGCCCCGCATGAACGGAAGTCATACTTGGCATGATTTCAGAGGGTGTCATAATGATCCTACACTTTCAATTTCGTGCAGTTTTGACTATGTCAGCCAGAGATATTGTGATTACAACTCCCAATTTTTGCTTTTTCATTTTTAACTAGGTTGCGCTATACATGAAATGAGTGGTTATGGGATGGGTTGACATGCCCCCCTAAGACCAACATACAAAAAAGGTGGTCCTGCTAGGCCCTATGGTTCTCGAGATATTCACAGAAAACAGTGCACGGTCACCTACAGGCCACTTGGTGTACAGTAACATAAACTAGATGTACCGCATAGCGGTACAAAATATGACCGCCGCTCAGTCCTGTACATCCATTCCGCGAAAATAAATCATATTAATGAATTTGTCTCCATCTTCTACTCCATCCCCCACTCTTGAAACTTTTGTGTATGCTTGTTTGGAATGTGTGTTTGCGGGCCGCACACAAAGTAGCCTACTGGCGCTGCAAGGGTGAATAGATTTGTAGCACTTGCCAAAAAATTTGTAGCATTGTTATAAAACCTTTAAAATATCTAAACAATCACAAGTAGGGCAGTTCATCACAGTCCATCCATTGCAACTGGACTGATGAAAGGTACACCTGTAGGCTACATTGTATTTGGGAAAAGCAGAAGGTATATATGTATTTATTTATTTATTATTAAACAAAACAATCCCTGTCAGTTCCATGCAGTTTTCAACAGCTATCAAGAAGAGAGGTCATGTCATGGATTTTTGTGAATGTTTCTTCTTCTACATATGCATAAGTTTAGTCATCTAGTTCATATGATATTCAGCTTTATTGTCAATGCACAAATTAAATACCAGTAGTCTAAAACAAAATGCCGTTTTACCCAGTGGTGCAAATAACTGACATGTCCAAAAGGGCCTTCATGAAATGCGTTGCTAGACTGTTCATACACATTTTAGCGGGCCAAGTTGAAGAGCTACTGTCCATTATTATTGTTTGTGCAAATAATATGCTGATTCATGTTCCCTTGCATTTTGCAACTATGAGGTCCATGGTTAGTCTGGCTTTCGCCAGACCAAGCTCAATCTTTTAAGAAATCGAAAAGGAATCGCCGGCATATCAGGCTGAGTTCACCCAGCCTAGTCCATGGTAGGCGCCCGATAGAAATATTGTTTAATTTTGCGATTGAGATATCCACGCACTGGCGCCCCCACCTGCGACGTGTTCGCCCCCGGTTTCAGAGCTATTCTAAATGCAAAAATGCATAGAGGGAGTTATGACAAAACCGTGACTGTTAACAAACTATAGGCTATATAAGGTAGGCCCTATGCTAGGCCTATTACACAACATAAATTGTCACTAGGCTATGCTGGCGACCCAAATAAAATCTCCTTTGGGAACCAATGGCTTACAGTATCAAGCGGACTTAAGCTGCCACCTTAATAGTTTTGCATATCAGTAGTAATACATTTCACGCAGCTGTGTGAATCACGGAAAGCGACACTTCTAAATGGAACCCAACCCACTGTACAGTAGCTCAAGCTCTGTGGCTAAAGCAGCCATAATGAAAGCGTTATCATTGTTTGTCGTGATTTGCACCCCCACGGTAAAAAATGAAAATGCAATATCATTCTGCTTTAATTGCCCCTATTTTCAGTTAAGATGTTCAGAACTGCACCAAATTTTATGTGTATGATTGACCTGGCATTCTCTGGGGGTATGCCAAGTTTCGTAGAATTTCATCCAAGGGGGGGGTCTAAAAAAATGTAGGTTATGTGTACATTTAGTGACTGTACACTCATTGTGCTATTTAATTTGTGCATTGACAATAAAGCTGAATATCATATGAACTAGATGACTAAACTTATGCATATGTAGAAGAAGAAACATTCAAAAAAATCCATGACATGACCTCTCTTCTTGATAGCTGTTGAAAACTGCATGGAACTGACAGGGATTGTTTTGTTTAATAATAAATAAATAAATACATATATACCTTCTGCTTTTCCCAAATACAATATAGCCTACAGGTGTACCTTTCATCAGTCCAGTTGCAATGGATGGACTGTGATGAACTGCCCTATTTGTGATTGTTTAGATATTTTAAAGGTTTTATAACAATGCTACAATTTTTTTGCCAAGTGCTACAAATCTATTCACCTTTGCAGCGCCAGTAGGCTACTTTGTGTGCGGCCCGCAAACACACATTCCAAACAAGCATACACAAAAGTTTCAAGAGTAGGGGATGGAGTAGAAGATGGAGAAGATGGAATATGATTTATTTTCGCGGAATGGATGTACAGGACTGAGCGGCGGTCATATTTTGTACCGCTATGCGGTACATCTAGTTTGTTTATGAATGTGATACAAACATACAAATAACGCTTTGTTTTTCAGACTTTTGATTTCATGGCCAGCTTCGCTGTGTAGCGGTCAATAACAACTTTTATAAAAACCAAAGAAAACTAGTGAAAATCCAGATAAAGATAACATAAATAACAGTGACAAATACTTGAGACAAAATATGTATTTCCCAGGTCTTTATTTATGGTTTTCAGAATAGGCCAACAGGTTTATGAAGGTTATGTTGGGCATACACTTCTGGAAGCTGACGCAAGTAAAAGCTAGAGACTTTACCTGACAGTTAACAAAGCGAGCACCCCAGCGAGGCTGGGACCCATCTGAACAGGCTCTCCCTCACACACACACACACATCTGAACAGGCTCTCTCTCTCTCTCACACACACACACACACACACACATACACATCTGAACAGGCTCTCTCTCTCACACACACACACACACACACACACACACACACACACACACACATCTGAACAGGCTCTCTCTCTCTCACACACACACACACACACACAGACATCTGAGCAGGCTCTTAGGCACCAAACTAAATGACACATGTTTGCGGCTCTACTTTTCTTTTCATGCAGAAAAAAACAACGTATTTAAAAACGGCACAGAAGGTTTTATCTCGCAGGCCGTAGATGAAAGGGCTGAGGCAGCGGGGGAAGATGATGACGCCCACAAACAGCACGTACTGCACCTGATATACGACCGCCGGCCGCAGCCTGCTCGTAGCCAGGGCCCGCCGCAGCACGCCGAACAGGGTGGACGCCAGGCACAGCGCCAGCTGGACCATGTGGAGGAGGATCGTCCTGTGAGCTTTACTCGCCGATGTCCTGTCAGACGTTGCTGACCTGGCCGTCACTAAAATGGCAACATATGTGTAGACTGTTACAAGACTCACAGATGTAAATATAATGCCAGTGAACGTCTGGCTGATGCTGAATGAGATCTCCATTTGGACATGTCCGTAGTCTAAACAGAACATCTGCTTGTTGGGAGAGAGAATCTCAAACATCATGCTGGCGGTCAGCTCCACACTCCAAATGAGCACGCCCAGTAGCCACACAGCAATGATGGCCGCAGTGGTGCGTCTCCTGTTAGCGATCTCGGCGTGACGCAGGGGGAAGCAGACGGCCACGTAGCGCTCCAGGGACATGAGGGCCAGGAACAGTGGCGAGATGGCGTTGATGACCCTCTGGACCAGGTAGTACAGAGCACAGCCAGAACTGGCCAGGTATAACCTGGCCAAGGCCAGCAGGTAGGACATGATGCTTGAAGACAGCTGGAGAGAGTCCGACAAAAGCAACTGACCAAACAGCATGTAGCGTGGGGTCTCACAGAAGAGCTCTTTAGACCTCAGCGTGACCAGCATGACTATATTGACATACAGGAAGAGGAAGCAGGGGGTCATAGACAGAAAAGCTTTCACAGCAAGTCCAGTATTGAGGGGAGAGGAGAAGTTAGCAGATTCTGGATCTGTTGTGTTCTGCATAATCTTTAAAATTGTCTACAGTTCCTAACCAAAAACAAACTGTCTTCACAAATTATTGAATCACTGATGCTTAAAAGAAATCAGATATCTCAAGAAAACAGTGACAGTAAAATTACTGATGTACAATACAATATTTTGATCCTTGACAAAATGTGCATAAAAGTTGATGTTTTCAAAGATTTTCAAAGTACAGGCACACAAATACAAAAGTTGACAACGCAAAAACTTTTTTCTCTGTATGTTTGACACTAACAAACACCTGAATTGCTACTTCAATAGCTTCATATGAAAAACCTTTGACTAGTTAACGAGGAAACAGCAATTATATGTGATGTATCATATATCATTCATCATATATGAATAAGTCAGTTTGGATAATGTATTGTTAACAATAATGCAATGGCCAATGAAGATCTCCCCTCTGTGTGTGAGCGTGTTGTGTGTTGCTGTCACTATTTCTCCTGCTTATATCTGAAGGAGCTGATGACTGTATGTCACCATCTGCGTAATATTGCATCATAGAGACTTCCAGTGTGTTTCTTTGTGTGCGTTTACTGTTGTCAAGTACAGTACAGGCCTTCTAGCCTGGAAGCAGAGTGGATGTGTGTGTGCAGAGTTGTATAAAGTATCCGAAACACCCACTTGAGTAAAAGTACAGATATTTGATCAGAAAAAGACTTACGTCAAAGTAAAAGTAATCTATAAGCATACCACTTAAGTAAAAGTCTTAAAGTATCTATTATTTACAGTACTTAATTATGACAAGTAGGTGGTAGCCAGGTGGGGTGACATCCGTCCCTTCACTATGCTTTTAATGAAAAACAAAGCAGTCAGAACTTTGGATAGGCTATTAAGTTCATACAGCACCTGAAAACTTGGTGCCTACACTTCATACACAATGTCTTCGAAGCATGAACAAAGGTATAGCTGCCATTCATTTTTCACAGCTGCTTCCTTGAATAGGCCTATAATGAAGTTTATCCAATATGTTTAGAAAGGCAGCTACATCACACTCCATAAACACGCCTAAACAAATTATGCTATTAATGAAAAGCAAGCAGTTAGAATTTCAATTTAATTCAGCTCTTTACAACAGTCTGTGGGCCGTAGGCCGTGGTGTGCTATGTCTTAACTATATTTTCTAGGCCTTAACTCTGTCACCTTGGTGTGCTATGTATTAGCTATATTTGCTAGGCCTTAACTCTGTCACCTTGGTGTGCTGTGTCTTAGCTATATTTTCTAGGCCTTAACTCTGTCACCTTGGTGTGCTGTGTCTTAGCTATATTTTCTAGGCCTTAACTCTGTCACCTTGGTGTGCTATGTCTTAACTATATTTTCTAGGCCTTAACTCTGTCACCTTGGTGTGCTGTGTCTTAGCTATATTTGCTAGGCCTTAACTCTGTCACTATGTCTTAATTCATTGCTGTGTCCTGTGGTGACATCAGGTCAGAACATCTTAGGGTTGCAAATATCTGACCTGCTGAATGGAGACGGTGCCTTTGGTTTTCATTTGCACGTTATTTTAACCTATTTTCCACTTAATGCTGCTAATGACAACGTAGTGGAGTAAAAGTACATTTAATTTGAAAATATACTAAAAGTAGGAAGACATAAAAACTCAAGTAAAGTACAGATACTCCCCATTCATACTTAAGTACTGTACTTAAGTGTTTCTACTTAGTTACTTTACATCTCTGCCTGGAAGCCAGCCCGAATTTAACCCCGCCCACAACATTTGAGGGAAATTCAGTCTGGACGTGCTCCATTGACAAGCCATTTATGTGGCTACCATGGCTGCAATACAATATATTGACAGTGCAATAACTTTTAAAAAACGAATATGAAACAACGATTAAGGCATCTGTTGGGAAGAAGGATGCGGTGGCTGTTCTAACTACAGGATTCCGGATATTTCATTGCTCAGGGGTGCGTTTCCCAAAAGCATAGTTGCGAAGTTTCACTAAGTTGGACAGTTGCAATTTCCCATTGCCAACCAAGTTGTTAACAGGTTAGCAACTATGCTTTTGGGCAACGCACCCTGATTGGTTAGGTCTATCCAATTGTGTGCAGAGGCATTTCTTCCCCTGTATGGGTTTGGAACACGCCCCATAATCACGTCCCAATGCTCCGATTCCAGAATTCCCCATAATCACGTCCCAATGCTCCGATTCCAGAATCAAATTCTGAATTTCTAGAATCCTATTTTTTTCTCATTTGTTTGTTTATTGGTATGTTATTTTAAAGGTACACTATGCATGTTTAGGTATTTGTGGCGACTGTAGTGCTCCGTCTAGAGTTGTGATATATTTATACCTTTAAAATACCTTAACCTTTACCTTTAAACAGTTTTGAAAAGGTTGTGACTTGCTTTGAAACTAAACACATATCACAAATATCTGCAATAATCTTTCATTTGTCTTACTAATTTAAATTTGCTGTTTTCTGGAGCCTGGGCTGTCCACAGAGATCGTGTTTTTTTTTACAGTGTATTCAGGACACAGGCAGCTGCGTGTCTTATCATGTAGCTCACCAAATCCAATGGATATGGTGAGCTACATGATAAGACACGCAAAGTGCCTATAGGCCGAGTTAAAAATGTAGTGTATTGTTATATATGATTTATAGTTGTGAATGGGAGCCACCCTTGGCCATATGGTGTACTGCAGATCTGCTGCCTGTAGTCCCGCGTCGCTTCCTGATCAGCAGTGTTGTGTGTAACACGTTACAAAGAACTTACTGTTACGTACGTTACGTTACTTACTTTTAAAGGAACCGTATGTAAGAAATTCAATTCAATTCATCATAAAATGGCCCTGATTTGTCACTAGGCATTAGGAAATCATGCTAATTCCAAATACTTATATCACTGACAACAGTAGTCTGGCCAGGATATCGTCATTTAAAAAAGTGAAGTTGCAGCCCTCAACTGATGTTGATGTTTACATATTTGTGTTTTAGCCTGATCCGCCACCCTCCACCTACCTAGTAATCACAAAGTCAGTAGTGTTTCGGCATCTGGGTTGCCAGCTCTGCTCTAGTTACCACATCTGCAGCGTACACCGCTCTACAGTATTTTGAAAGTGATTGTAGTACCAGTTTTGGCCAAAATCCTACATACGGTTCCTTTAAGTACGTTCCCAGGGACAGATTTGACAGCGACGCTGCTTTCTCAGCTGCGCGCTTGCGCAATAGGCACGAGCTCCACACGGCAGCCTACGTGACAGAGGCTGGTAGCATGAAGTGCAATCATAGCTCCACACGGTACGTGACAGAGGCTGGTGGCAATGAAGAGCAATCATAGCAAGCGAGATGCAGCCAACGCTAACTTCTGAGGGATGGAGGTATTCACATCACTTCGAACTCGTTGAAACTAAGGGGAGGAATGTGAGTGTTAGTTGTAGCCTACACTGTGCCCTGATTTTGTCCACTGCCGTTAACTCAACTGCCAGCCTATTGATACGATTTGCACTCGCTTTGCACCACATTTCGGAGGAGCGCCTGTTTAATGAAAGAGTAAAATAAGCCCTCACATATTTTGTGTTCACCTATATACCCAAGATGTATCGAGGCTATGTTATTTGATATTGTTTCATAGGGCTTTTAGTGGTGGTGTTGAAGCCTATAAGCCCAGTGTTTTCTTGTCAAGTGCTCTGTTTGAGGCATTTTTTATAAAGAGCACAAAAGAAACACCTGTTATGTCCTCCATAGTAGAACTTTATGTAGGCCTCCACATTTAGGAACAGATATTGGGTTCTGCCCAAAGTCGAGCAACATAAAAGTAACGTAAAAGTAACGAGTAACGTAAAAAGTTACTTTCCATAGAGGGTAACTAAGTAAAGTAACGGGTTACTTTTTTGAGAAGTAACGAGTAACGCGCAAACACTACTTTTTAAAAGTAACTTCCCCAACACTGCTGATCAGTGAAGCTGTATGCTTTTAAGTATAAGTAAGTATATATACTCTTTTGATCCTGTGAGGGAAATTGATCTGGTAGGTTCAGTGTACAAAGCACTCCACCCAGTATGTCAGTTTATTAAAAGTAAATTGATGTTTGAAGTTGATAACTTAGATGTATCCCATGTGTTATATTATTTCCCATGCAGTGTAACGATCGCGCAGACGCCTGCATTGAATGAACGCTCATACCACCACTTTATTGTATGGCTCCATGTTTAATGACATCGATAGCAGAAACGTTTGTTTTCTTTTTTTGTCGGTCCTCGGTATCTTGATCAACTGCGCAGCAAATTTAACTTGACCCTAGCCAGATGAATTTCGCTCCGCCTAGCTCCACTCATCCATCTGGAACCGATCCATTGAAGTGTTGCTTCAGAAGGCTGGGCCTAATCAAAAAATGCTTGCATATGATTGAATAAGCCACTTGTCCGTCATCTATTGACGTGCTACTTCAACCACTCACATCGAAGCCAACCCGTGACGCTAATAACAGTGTCACAGTCGCTTCTACGCTATGTCACATCTATGAAACTCCCGCCCTGCGTCCTGATTGGCTGAACCATAAAGTCGGTTGCAGAAATCACTCTCAATGGAAGAGGTCCCAGATGGATGTGAGTGAAGCTAGGCGGAGCTATAGTGGAACAAAATTCATCTGGCTAGGGTCAGGTTACAGCAAATTATCAGACGAAGCACCGGGCCTACTTTCACTCCACGACTCCGCGGACCAGCAGTCTCCACGTTGCGGACCCACATCAAAACAAAACTATTTCCTGATTGGTTGAGAAATCCTATTTTCTGATTGGCCGATAGGTTAGTAACTGAACAGCAGCTCTCTGAGCTGAATGAGCGCACAGACAGCAACGTTGTGTGACACGTTTGTAAAATTTCTGTGCGGGCAAGTTAATAATTTCTCGGAGTGAGAAATGCCATGTGTGGCGTGTGAGCGTGTGAAGTCATTGAAATGCGTGTGTCTCACGCTCAATGCGTGAGACTTGAGAGGTCTGGTCGGCGGGACAGGGCGTCGGCGTTGGAATGGCGAGCTCCGGCTCTATATCCACTTTGAAGTCATAAGACTGTAGCTCCCAGGCTTGTGCACAATTCAGAATTGAATTGAGAATGACTCCTAAATTCCAATTAAATTCTTGAATTTGAATTGAATTTGAATTAAGGTCAAAAACAGGATGTAGAATTACAATTCGAATTTGAATTAAAGGAAGTAGAATTGAAATTCAATGAAATTCGAAGAAATTCATATACATAATTTATTGGTAGTGTTAAACTATGAAGCCTCACAGTATATGCCAGATATGATAGCATTAAGCACACAACTTGTAACTTAAAACAGTAACAAATTATATTTCCACACTGTAAAACATAATAGTTTTACTTACTTAAAATGTTCTAGTAAGTAGAATTCAGGTTTTGTCTTTTGTTGAGATTACTTAAAAAATGAGTGTTACTTCATTTTAAGGTAGAAAAGTGAACAATCAAGTAAACTATACTTGAATTGCTGAAGTTTGTACTACACTGTAAAATTAGTTTATAATCTTACTTAACCTGTTAGTTTTGAAAAGCATGCAAACTGTTTGTCCTTGCAATTCCCATTCTAGATTTGTCTGTAATGTCAAGTTGTGCAAACAAATGCTCACTTAGTGTAGTGCACTTACAGTACACATAATTGCTATTTCAACTAACTTGGTCAATACAATTAATTACAATTAAGTAAAGTATACTCTATGTTTATTAAACACAACAGGTGTATTGAATTTGTGCTAACTAATGTCACAGTTCAGCTAACTGATATGACAAAAATGCATTTCCAGAATTACAGACCCGGCCTACATATTGTTAAACTTTAACAATATGTAGGCCGGGTCATTAATCATTAATGTGATCCCTTAATGTGATCCCTTTAACAGTTAAAGGGATCACATTAATCTTTACTGAAATTCAATCTTAAGTTACAATAACAAAGTGACAGCGACACTAAAGGCTATATATAGTGTTGTTGTGTAATTGATATGTGATTTATATTGATACATCACCCCATCAATGACTATCCAAAACAGACCAAACCTGTGAGTAGAACAAGTTATAGACAGACACTGATCTGTATCTGGAAACCATACAAACAGGTACCCTGTCTCTGCTAAGTTACTGAAGCTATCTCTGCTAAGTTACTAAGGCTAAATGAGCTTGACTAGGATTTTTATGGGTGCTCTCCTTGCAACTTATGTTGCTACTGGAAGGGTGTTAGTGGCTGTCCATTACATGCACTCTCCTCTCTGGTCAGGATATTAATATCAACCCCAATGCCTTCACAACATCATGGATACACTGAACTGCAGAAATCAGGCCAAGTCCTGACTCACTGTGGACATCAAAGATTGAGGTTTCCCTGACCCGCTGGACTAACCCAGGTGTGTGCCACATATTAGTAGTACATAGTGAGGTCTCAACTTCGTTGTGCAGTACTTTCAGAGGGTAGTACCAAAAATACAAATGTAACATGTTGCTGCTGTTCTACCCACAGCATTAGAGCGTTTTGGATAGTCATCTACTTGATGGTGCGATGCATCCACATAAATTACACACCAACAATATATATAACCGTTAGTGTCACTGTCACTTTATTGTTATTTAAGATTGAATTTCAGTAAGGATTAATATGTGATATCTTTACAAATATGTGGGCCAGGGAGGTGGCATTCTGGAAATGCACTGTGGGAAATGTAACATCAGTTAGCACACCTTGTGTTTAATACACAATATACTTTACTTGTGATGACCAAGTTAGGTTAAATAGGAATTCTCCTTAGTGTAAGTGTACTAGACAAAGTAAGCATTTGTTTGCACAACTTGGAATTCCTATTCCAGATTAGTCTGTAATTTCAAGGCAATTGGTTTTTAAACTAAGGTTAACTAACAGGTTAAGTAAGGTAACTAACTAACTAACTTCACAGTGTAGCAAAACTTAAAGGGGTGGTTCAGGATTTTGGACATAGGACCTCATTTCCAAGTAAGCAAGTTTTCAACACGTTTCATCCAGTCCTTCTAATTGCAGAGTTCGCAGGTGCTAGGCTAGCGCATGTCAACGGTATGTGCTAGCCTGCCACTAAAGACAGTCTTACCCAATTTAATTTAATGCAATTTACTTTTACGATTAAATAAAATTAATTTATCCCTCTCACCCATAGTTTTCTATTTATTTACAAATGTACATAGGCCTACTGTAATTACATTTATACATAGTTATTCTACTGATCTTTATACTATTCATCCTGCACATAGACTTATTCTTACTACTCTTATAATGTTGTTTCTGCACTACAATGACACTGTTTCCACACTGCACATAGCTGTATGTTATGTACATATCTGTTATATATTTGTCATATTGAATATCCATATTTATTCTGTTTTATTATATTCTGTTAATACACTGCATATATCTATATTATTATTTCTACTATTATAATGTTACTACTACATACATTATTCTACTTATTGTATGATAACTGCTAATACACTGCACATATTTATATTTAATTCATATTACTCTAAACCACCTTCTGTAAATCAACTGTATACTACAGTCTACATTGCACTATATTTCTTGACCTGTCTCTGTATATTTCATCACCTTTCTATACTTTGCATCACATTGTATGCATACTGTAGCTACATGAATCACAGCTAAGATCCTTGGTTGCTATGAAGGCCAGTCGTTCTAAATGGATGGTTGCTATGGCCAAAGGCCAGTTATCTCTGCCGTTGTCAAGCGGGCATATTCTAACTTTATCTTATTTTAAACATCTCTATTTTACTTAGCCTATTTCCATACAGTGACTCCTATTAAGAAGTGGCCACTTCATTCGCGCTTACCGTGATTCACGCAGCAACATTATTAAACTAGAGAATGTAATTCCAGGGAATTACGAGTGCATGAAAATGGCTGCTGAATGAAATATTGTTGAATATTGTCTAAAATATAATCTAACTAAAAAGATGGAGGTCAGATAGAGAAAAAAGCTGTTGAGTAGTTTTTTTATAGCGAATTATTGTATTGAGGACTTATTTTGAAGTTGAAGTTGAGGACAGAGGAAACAGTTGGCGGGAGTTGTAGTTGATGACGACTGACATTTGGAATGGCTGAACAGTTAAATAGTTGGATAGTGAAAATTGTTAGGTTATTTAATAGGGAATTATTGTAGTGAGTACTGTTATTTTGAAACAGTTGTGGGCAGAGGAAACAGTTGACGGGAGTCATAGTTGATGACAACTGACAGTTTGAAAGGCTGAACAGTTAAATAGTTGGATAGTTAAAATGGTTACATTTTTTAATATAGAATTATTGTAGTGATGACTATTATTTTGAAACAGTTGTGGGCAGAGGAAACAGTTGAAAGAAGTCAGAGTTGACAACTGACTGTTGCTAGAGTAGTTATGGTGGTTGCTATGCTGGTTGCTAGGTTAATGATGTTGGTTGCTAGGTTTTAACTGTGAATATGGTTGGAATTATTGTAGTTAGGAGTTTTATTTTGACAGTTGTGGGCAGAGGAAACAGTTGACGGGAGTCAAAGTTGATGACAACTGACTGTTGTTAGAGTAGTAGAGTAGTATGGTGGTTGCTATGCTGGTTGACAGACTAGAAGTTGAATGAATGTTGATATTCAAATAGTTTAATGGCTGTGTATAGGTAGATATTTGACGATAACTGAAAGTTGGAATGGCTCTAATGTTTGCTAGCAGTTATGCTAAGATTTTTAACTATGCTAACCATGCTACTTAGCTAATGTTTTATAGCAGTGCTAGCAATGCTAACATGCTAACCATGCTACTTAGCTAACTTAACTAACGTTTTGCAGTTTTGCTAAACATGCTAACTATGTTAGCCATGCTAACTATGTAATTAGCATGCTAACAAAGCTAACTATGCTAACCATGTTACTTAGCTAACTAAGCTAATCATTTTTAGCAGTTTTCGATAATTTCAGAGTTTCATGAACTGGTTTATTGTCACAAAGCACACAATGCAGCATATAACACAGCGGGCCGTGTCAGGCCCAGAACCGAAAAGAGGCAGAACTTTCTTGAACAGTAGCCTATATTCCCCAGGGGTCCTGCCCCCCTCTCACCAGGCTGCCAACCATGAGCGTGCCTGGGGTTATGCATAGCACGGGCACTCCCTGATTGACAGCCGGTCGCTACAATACCTTGGAGAATATAAAAGGAATTGGAAGTAAAATCAAGTCATTTTCATCTTTTTACCATGTTGCCAGGGATGGGCAGTATTTCTTATACATGTATTTAAAATTGTATTTCAAATACAAAATACTATTTTGTAATTGAAACACTTGAAGCGAAAACTATCATTAACTTGTTAAGAAAATTGAAATAGTCTGGCGAGGTGGGGCCACAGGTTGGCACATTCCCGGGATGGACCTGCTGCGTCTTCATCCATTGTTTCGTCCATGGTTTCGTCTCTAATCTAAATCTGACCATGGAGTTGATTGCTGAAGGTGATTGCTGATAGGCTGTCCCAATCAGTGGCGCCTGCACAATCCAATCACGTTTGAGAGGGAAACAACAAATGAAGGGTTTCCGAGATTTTTCTTTTTTCCTTTTTTTTTAGAAGTAGTAACGGGTACTCACGGTTATGGATAGAAATGTAGTGGAGTAAAGAGTACAATATTTGCCTCTCAAATGTACTTGAGTAAAGTCCTGAGTACTCCCCAAAAATGATACTCGAGTAAAGTACAGATCCCTCAAAATTGTACTCAAGTACCGTACTCAAGTAAATGTACTCCATTACTGTCCGGCTCTGGCCATTTTAGTTTCAATGGTTTCATGCTCTCATGTCTGTCCCGTTTTGTCCACAATTGAAGTGAATCCATATCCTGCTTCAAATATTCGGGGTCGTAGCCTATTTGCATTTAGGCTGCCACTAAAATGATGACTAACATGAACTGTCACATATAGCCTAGGCCTACATTGTCTATGTCCATGGCAATGACTGACATACAAATAAAGTCTATCAAAATAAAGGTCCAATATTATATCTGATAAAGTAGAATTTAATTTTTTTTACCACAAGCTCCACGACCCACCCAGAACGGTTCCGCGACTCACTTTTGGGTCCCGACCCACTAGTTAAGAAACACATAGAGCACCTTTAAATGTACTAATATGAAAATGTATTTATTAGGATAAAATAGCAACAAACTTTATTAAACTACTGGCCTGTTCCATTTCTCTGTCATGATAGCATTGTGTATCTGCCTGTCAAGAGGTTGTACCTGTATACTATAGCCTGTGCTGGACTGTGGATGGACATATCACTGTCACCTTATTCATCATATTTTGGTTCTTTTTCTTCATATTCACTTCTAGCCTGTGTAGCCTAAACCATGCTCTTCCTTACTTGAAACACCTTTGTTGAAATGCAAGAAATTGAAGACTGAAACTAGGGAGTAGTCTAGTGGGTGTTTGGGAATGAACGCTCAGATTCTCACATTTATTTCATGTAGACTTTTTGTGGTCTTAAAGGCACACTGTGCAGGTTTTTTAGCTTAATATGCAAGTTTTTTAGCTTAATTTACCTTCATTTAACAGCTTCAGAGTCATGGGAATGGTTATATTACTTTTTTCGGGTTGAATGGTGGCCGTCTTGCTTCCCTCTAGCGCCTGTGAGCGGAAAAACCACGCTTGCAACTGTGGGCCGGCGGGCCGACGGTCTCAGTGTCAGGAAGTATACCGAGTGTAACGAATTGCTTTACTGCATTCAAATACACATACACGCCAGGCACCGGCTAGAAAAAGGTAGCGATGGAGTTTCTTAGACATTCGTCATGACAGAGCCAGCGAAAAAGAAGCAAAAACCGAGAAAATAGTAAGGAAATTGCCAATACTGCATAGTTTACCTTTAATGCAACATTTTACAAAGCACTAACAGGGCCACCAAGGACTCTGAACGAGTCAACAGAAAAACCTATTTAGCAAGCAGAAATGTCCCAGGCCGGTGTTTAGGATGCATCGTAGACAAGCATCTTCAAGTTCCATGTATATCTTCCTCAGCAAACCATCACATAAACAAACATTAGCGTTGTGGCTAACTAACTCCTGGTCAGAAAATAATGTGATGACAATCGAAAGAGACAAGTACAGTGCTGTTATCAATTGGCTCGGTGTGGTGCTCGGTGCTCGGCCCACCATGAGCTCTTTGAACCTCTCCAATCTGGCTTCAGAACCCACCATAGCACTGAGACCGCCCTCATTAAAACCACTATATAACCATTATATAACCATTCCCATGACTCTGAAGCTGTTAAATGAAGGTAAATTAAGCTAAAAGTAAGGTATGGTAAGGTGCTCTGTGTGAATGAGTGTCATGGTGGTAGTGCAATGGTGATAGTGGTCATGGTGATGGTGCAAATGAGTAAGTCAACCGTGCAACAATGCAGAAATAAAGTAAAGTCTATATATCTATATATTTAACTATTTAAGAAAATGTATAAGTGTGGCCACAGTTCGGCTGTGGCATGGGGGGGGGGGGGTTATGCATATGTGCTGATGTGCTAATATAGCACGCAAACAGTGAGGCATAAAGACAGTGGTACAAGTGGCTAGTGGACAGACAGTACCAAACATGGAGGTATAATATAAGATATATAAGATAATGGTTATCTTTTACATCGTCTGCCAAGGGAACTCAACACCCGGATCATCCAGCTCCTGCCATCGCTGTTCGGCTACTGGGGGAACACACACACGCAGACTCTTGAAACCCCCGGAACTCCTGGATCTCCCGTACCATCCCGGAACCCCTGAAACCCCCATAACCCCCAACCCTTAAATAAACTTTCGAACGTGACGCTTTTGTGGTCCTCGTCCTGTTTGGTGTCTGACAGTACGATCTGACCAAACATGGACCCAGCGCACGGCCGAACCAGCATGGAAACCGACGAACCAGAACCACCCACCGCCATGCAACGCCTGGAAGAGACAGAGAGAGAGGTAAACCGCAACACTGCTGACATTGCCTCCCTACTTCAAGCCGGCTACCAACAGCGTCAGCAGTTCCAGCAGCAACAGCAACAGCTTCAGCAACAGCAACAGCAACAACAACTTGCAATGATCATTCAACTTCTCACCAACCTTTCTCCTCTGCCTGCTCCCACCGGCCCAGCCCCAGCCAGCCTGCTCACCGGCCCAGCTCCCTAGTCTCCTGCCCAGTTCACTGCCGCCGCGGCTGCCGGAGCCCCAGAACCCAGGATCGGCAATCCAGAGCGGTTCAGTGGCGACCCAACCCAGGTACGGGCGTTCCTGACGAGCTGCCGTGTCCAGTTTACCCTGCAACCCAGGACCTTTGCCACTGAAGGGGCGAGGGTCGGTTACGTGATCACTCACCTGACGGGCCGAGCTCGACTCTGGGGAACGGCGGAGTTCGAGCGCCAGACCCCAGCATGTGCGACCTTCAACCTATTCGCAGAGGAGATGCTCAAGGTATTCGATTTGGAATCCACAACAGCCGAGGCATCTCGGACCCTGATGAGTATTCGCCAAGGCAGAAGGACTGTTGCGGATTACTCCATCGACTTTCGAACTGTGGCAAGTCGGAGCTCCTGGAACATGGAAGCATTGGTGGATGCCTTCCTCCACAGCCTGGCGGACTACATAAAGGACGAGCTGGTTTCCCATGATCAACCCCCCACTCTTGATGAAGCCATTGCTCTGGCTGTCCGCATCGACCGCAGGATCCTGGCCCGCCGTCGTGAGAGAGGGCGCCAGAGTCCATCCACCAGCACACGGAGCGTCCCAACTGCCCTTCTGTCCTCACCTGCCACACCATCTAGCCAGCCGGACCAGTCTGAACCGATGGAGATCGGCCGCGCCTCCCTAACCCCTGCAGAGCGCCAGCGACGCATCACCTCCAACTTGTGCCTGTACTGTGGTGGTGATGGTCATCGAGTCGCCACCTGTCCAGTAAAAGCCGGAGCTCACCAGATGTAGGAGGAATCCGGATGAGCTCAATGAACATTCAGCCCTCCATCAGCCGTAAACCCCTCATCCAAGTCTGTCTTCACCTGTCTGATTCCACCCACACCCTGGCAGCCCTGGTGGACTCTGGCGCAGAAGCAAACATTATTGATACAAGACTTGCTCGTCAGCTGGGCTTGGAAAGCCAACGCTTGTCCACTCCTGTTCCAGCCCGGACCCTGGACGGTCACGTAATTGGCACAGTTACCAGCATCACAGCCGCCATCTCAATGATGGTGTCAGGAAACCACCGAGAGACCATCCGCTTCCACCTGCTCAGCTCTCCAGGCCAACCCCTAATCCTGGGCTACCCTTGGCTCCGTCTCCACAATCCTCACCTCGATTGGGCCTCCGGAACTGTGAAAGAGTGGGGAAATGCCTGCCACCTGACCTGTTTGCGTGCTGCCACGCTGCCCCCCGGCTCAGTACCCCCCAGCACTGCCCCCGACATTTCTAATGTCTCTGAATGTTACCATGGCCTCCGAGAGGTGTTCAACAAGACCAAAGCCACATCTCTGCCCCCACACCGTCCGTACGACTGTGCCATTGATCTCCTCCCTGGGACTGCTCCACCCAAAGGTCACCTCTACTCACTATCCCCTCCTGAAAGAAAAGCTATCTTCGCCCCTGCATTAATTATCGAGGTCTGAATGATGTCACAGTGAAGAACCAGTACCCTCTGCCTTTACTCACCTCTGCTTTTGAGTTGCTCCAGGGATCCACTATTTTCACCAAACTGGACCTTAGAAATGCTTACCACCTAGTGCGAGTAAGGGAGGGTGACGAGTGGAAGACTGCATTCAACACCCACACCGGCCATTACGAGTACCTGGTAATGCCATTCATCCTCACCAACGCCCCAGTGGTATTCCAGGCTCTGGTGAATGATGTGCTGCGGGACATGCTGAATAAATTCGTCTTCGTGTACCTGGACGACATCTTAATTTTCTCCAGAACTCTGTCCGAACACACCCGTCATGTCCAGCTGGTTCTTCGACGGCTCCTGGAGAACTCTCTATGTCAAAGCGGAGAAATGCGAGTTCCATGCTCAGACTGTGTCATTACTGGGATACATCGTCGCTGAAGGCAATATCCAGATGGACCCCGCAAAGGTCTCGGCAGTTACCTCCTGGCCAGTTCCGGGGAATAGGAAGAAGTTGCAGCAATTCCTCGGTTTTGCCAATTTCTACCGGAAATTCATCCGGAACTACAGCTCCGTCGCCGCTCCCCTCACAGCTCTGACCAGCATCAAACACCCCTTTTTCTGGACCCCAGAGGCCAACACAGCCTTTCATACCCTCAAGGCCCGGTTCACCACTGCCCCCATCCTCCAGATGCCGGATTCAGACCGGCAGTTCGTTGTCGAGATGGATGCCTCAGACGGAGTCAGGGCCATAATCTCACAACGGGCAGAGGAGGACAACAAGTTTTCTCTCGCCGGCTTTCACCTGCAGAGCGCAATTATGATGTTGGAAACCGTGAGCTGTTGGCTGTCAAGCTTGCCCTGGAGGAGTGGCGTCACTGGTCCCACGTCTCCTTGGACTTTGTAACTGACCTCCCACCATCAGGTGGGATGACGGTCATTCTCACTGTGGTTGACCGGTTCAGCAAGATGCACACTTCATTCCCCTCCCTAAACTGCCATCTGCCAGAGAGACTGCCCAGGCTGTTCTTGATCATGTCTTCCGTCTACACGGGCTGCCCAGGGATGTTGTCTCTGACCGAGGCCCGCAATTCACCTCTACATTCTGGAAGGAGTTCTGCCGTCTTCTAGGGGCCACAGTGAGTCTCACCTCTGGGTTCCACCCCCAGTCCAATGGTCAGTCCGAGCGGGCAAACCAGGAGCTGGAGAAGGCGCTGCGGTGCATGGTTTCTCGCAAACCCCAGGCTTGGGCGCAACAACTGATGTGGATAGAGTATGCTCACAACTCCCTCACCTGCTCTGCCACTGGTATGTCACCTTTCCAGTGTGTGTATGGCTACCAGCCCCCCCTGTTCCCCAGCCAGGAAGGAGATCTGTCCTGCCCGTCTGCCCTCGCAAGACCGTTGCCGTCGTACCTGGTCACAAGCTCGTGCCACGCTACTCAAGTCAGCTGTCAGCTATGCCACTGGGGCTAACCGCCGATGATCGCCAGCACCCGCCTACCGTGTTGGCCTTAAGGTGTGGCTGTCAGCCAAGGATCTCCCACTGCGCGTAAGCACCTCGATTCCTCGGCCCGTTCCCAATCCAGAGGGTCATCAGCCCAACTGCAGTCCGGCTCCAGTTGCCAACATCCATGAGGGTGCACCCTACTTTCCATGTTTCGAAGGTCAAGCCGACGCATGAAAGCCCGCTGGTCCCTGTGGCGCTTCCTCCTCCTCCTCCTCGCCTCGTTGACGGTGGGCTGGTGTACACCGTTCGACGCCTGCTTCGGTCCAGACGGCGAGGTAGGGGCCTCCAGTATCTCGTCGACTGGGAGGGCTATGGACCTGAGGAGAGAACCTGGGTGCCAGCCAGTCGGATTGTGGACCGGACACTCGTCGCCGACTTCCACCGTCTGCATCCTGATCAACCTGCAATCCGTAGGGGCCGCCCCAGAGGGGTCCCTAACCGTCCTGCCCGCCCGGCTTCCTGTCCAGTGCCTGACCTTGACCCTGTCTCGGTACCTGTCCCGTCTTCTGTCTACGACCCTCCAGCTCCCTCCGAGGATGAGGATGTTCACTCGGACCGCTCGGAGGAGTTCTAGCTCTCCACCGGCTCCCCTCCGCCCTCCCGACGTGGTGTCACTCTTGGGGACTTCTGGGGCCGTCCCTTAGGGGGGGGGGGGTTCTGTCATGAGCTCTCTCTCTGCCTGGTAACACACGCTGATTGAAGTCTGATGACCTCCACCTTTTCCTGCTCTGCTCTGCTCTGCCTCACCCTCGTTAACCTACCAGCTGCACTGCATTCATCACTCATCATGCCCTGTATATAAAGCCTTGCTTTTCAGTCCACACTTGTCAGATCGTCTACAACCAGCACCAGTTACCTGCCTGTTTTGGAAAACGCCTCTGACTCTTTGCCTGTGATCCCGGACCCGCTCGACTACTTCTGTGTTCTCCAGCCCCGGTAATCTTGACCTGCCTTCCGTCCCTCTTCTACGAATACCGCCTAGTCCTTGACTGTACTGCTGCTTCGTTTCAATTGCTGTTGTGTGTGTGTGTGTGTTTCCCCCCAGGACTTCCCGGATCATCCAGCTCCTGCCATCGCTGTTCGGCTACTGGGGGAACACACACACGCAGACTCTTGAAACCCCCGGAACTCCTGGATCTCCCGTACCCCCCCGGAACCCCTGAAACCCCCATAACCCCCAACCCTTAAATAAACTTTCGAACGTGACTCTTTTGTGGTCCTCGTCCTGTTTGGTGTCTGACAGTGGAGGTGCATTAGGGCCTATGGCATGGGTACTGACGAGGCACAATTCATTCTGAATTATGTACACTGGTTTAGAGTGACATATATATATATATATATATATATATATATATATATTGCCATCCAATGTCTTTTTCAGGGAAAACCTTGAATATTTCAATAAAACAATGCCAAAATTAATTCTGCACATTTAAACAGTCCTTAGAGGAAGAGTCCAGGTGCTAAAATGGCCTTTCTAAAACAGATAGTTTGGTCCTTGATTGATTCGCTGAATTGTGTTCGATGCCGTTGTAGAATCCAGCACAAACATACAGCTTGACTGTTCTATATTACTCAGCTTGTACGTCGTGCCTAACAACGTCCCTCAGCTGTAAAATCAGTGTAACCTGCAGCAGGGGCGTCGCTAGCTATTTAAAACATTCTGGGCTAGAGCCCAGAACTTAGAGACCTTTTTATCCGGGGGTTCGGGGGTTTCTCCCCTGAGAGATTTTGAAAATCGGGCTGATGAACATGCAATTTTAACCTACTTTGAGAATGAAAAGGAAGGCCAATTGTAATGACTCACGTCACGGCATTCTGAATATTTTGATGTTTAAAGACCGTGTAAGGAGAACGTCTCTTCTGCCAAAGTGCACCACATACAACACCCAAAATATGACATTAAAATAGCCTGTAGAATAAACATCGTCATGCACCTCTGTCAAGTGCACAGGTGTGAGCGTTCGTCTCGGGATAAACATTTGGACGTCATCACCTTCAATTAATGGGCTATGGGTGCCTTGAAAGCAATGCATTTGGGTTGTGTAGGCGATCACAAACTTTTTCCCAAAGAAAAAGTTCCATTCTGTCAAAATCAAGCCCAACATGCATTGCTTGGAAGCCCCCTCAAACGAGGTCAGGTTTACCATATTTACTGCGCATGTGATTCAATAGTAAATCACAATATATTGAAACTGAGCTGATCGAAATGTCCTCCTGGGTTGCGGGAGATGATGACACACTGTGAGTTTCCACTTCTTGTCCCTGCTCTGCCCTTTTTTTCTCTAAAGAAACTTCTAATATCCATTTGTCCTTCTGTACACTTATTTCGCTAAGGCTAGTTAGTCTAAGCACGAAACAGCAATGCGTAATAGCGTAGAGGAGAATTGAAATTGCAACATTTTGCAACAAATGATTCTAAACTGCCCAGATCACGTCAAATTTTCTTGCGCTGCTGTTAATGCACACAATGGACACAAACACAAAAGTCTCTTCTACGGGGCTATTTATTTCATTCACGATTAGAGTTTTTGTTGTTGTTGACTGCCCATAGATCCGGGGCTATAGCCCCGAATGCCCAGGTCTAACGACGCCACTGACCTGCAGTCTCTCAGGGCTTATTGCTAAAGTCTGCAGTTCAGATCTGTCAAATTGGGTGCATCATGGAATTATAAACATAATTAAGAAGACCCCACACTGTTGAGCAGCTGAAATCCTATATCGGGCAGGAATGGGACAACATTTCATTTTAACATGTCACTAGTCTCTTCAGTTCCTAAACATTTACAGAATGTTGTTAAATGAAGAGGTAAAGCAACACAACAGTGGTAAAAATGCCCCTGTCACAACTTTTTTGAGACATGTTGCTGGTATTAACTTAAAAACATATTTTTTTCCAAAAACAATAAAAATGCCTGTCCTTCAACAGTTGGATATGTTGTCTTTGAACTATTCCCATTTGACATGATTTGTAGATCATTGCTATAGATCGTTTGTAGATCACTATTGCCATTTTACAAAGCGTCCCAACTTTTTCAGAATTGGGTTTGCATATGATGAAAACAATGATTGAGCCATGACATATGTTTTAAAAGTTACACTTAGTGTTAAATAAGTGTGACACAAAAACAGAGACATATTTTTAGATTTTCTTATGTCTTCCAGGGAGAAGAACTCTCTCGAATCTGACTCACTCAAATAATGTGTGCATGCATAATTACTTTATGTATTACACTCCAGTCCAAAAGGTGGCGGTAGTGTGTATTCATAGCTGGTGCGTCTTAACAGAAGAAATAAAAACAACCAACATGGCGTATTACAGGAAATTGTTTACTGCAAGCTTAAGGTAAAATATGTCTGTATAAAACGTTTATCAAGGCTAGCTTTTACATGAGTGGAATGATAAATAGACGGAGTCATGTAAATATGAATCTAGATTGACGTTTTACTAGACTATGCTTACATTCTGTCTACTTCTTTGTCCTTCCTGAGTGATATCAGTCAGTCGTGACGTGCTGGTGTTGTGTGCCTTGTGGACCCTTCTGGTTTCTCCACCTACTGGTTTCCTTAGCGTGCATGCGCTGCAGCAGTTGTCAGACATTTACAAACAAGTTGTTTTTAGGCGGTTTGAAGTCGCTTTTCATACGCCATGAGCGCTCGGCTACATTACAGCCACTCGGACAAAAGACATGTAAAAACAATATATGTTTTGAAAACTAGCATTAAACTGGATTCGATCCCGCAAAAGCAACACACGCATGACTCTCTCCAGCCTGATTCCCTACTCTTTGAGCCAGCTACTGTAATCTGTTATGCGATACAATTAACTATTGTAGATCAATTAATAACGTAGGCAACACCCAGGTAACATTTTGTCCAGGCTATCTGAAAGTGGTTGCCCTTCATCTAAAACAACTGGTTACGGCCGTCAGTGCACTGTGCACAGTATCCTACTCTTTGTGGTCGATCAAATAAAAATAAAAGATGTATTTGGTAATGACGTTATTGTTGGTCTAGTAGGCCTAAATTCTTAGAAATTAAATGGTACGACAGAAGAAACGATCAACATTTTAGCGCACCAGACCGCGATGTCAAGGGTTGAATGAAGGGAGTTTGCAAAAATTAGCATATTTTTCAAGTCAATAAACATTCTTACGAATGTCTTTGTCAGAGACCATTTGACTTTTCAAAACCATAGGCCTGCTCAGACAAGGAGTTATAAGATAAAGGCAATATCATTTGTGTCACCTAATGCAAGACAAAATGTTGCTTGCGTGGTTAATTAATAGGTGATTTGATGACGGTTTTTAGCTAATTGGAGTGGCTCAAAGGGATAATGCGCTGAATAGGTCGGTCTGGTTCATAGGTGTGTGTATTTATTGCAGGTTCGAATCCATTTTAATGCTATAAAGTGTGCAAAATTATAGCCTTTATTTTACATGTATTTTGTACGAGTGGTTGTAGTGTAATGATCATGTGATAGATGTGAAATGCGACTTCAAATCCGTCTAAAACAACTTGTTTGTGAATGTTTGACAACTCCTGCAGCTGTGGCGAGCACGCGCAAGGAAACCAGTAGGTGGGAAAAACCAGAAGGCACACAACACTGGCACCTAGCTTTGAGACATGTCAAACATCTGCTGGTTGTTAAATGTATTCTTAAATGTATACTCCGTGTAATCTAGATGCGCATCCACCTGGTGTGTGTACGGTCGTGGCCTGGTGACAGCTTCACTGGCCCGGGAAAGACTTTCAAAGCTCTCCTCGGCTATGAAGAAAAACTGGATTTCTCTGAGTGTGGCAGGTGCCATTTGTGCAGTCCCTATCGCTCAGGTATGGCGGATTGTTCAGATTAAAGGAGACATAGCCAGCTGTTTTACCTTCATTAACTTAATGTTTTTAAAGTCAGCTGTGCAAGACTGAAATAAGCCGGAGGTCAAACAAATTTAGCAGAATCTTTCACACAAGCATACGTCACAGATTACTTGCAAACAATATCAGAGTTTTGATTGATTTGACCATCAGTTAACTTCGACATTTTACTTTGGATAGTAATATTTCATAGAGTGATTAATGTCAAAACATTGAGACTAGAGTAACATTAGGCACCTCCGATATGTTTAGTGTTCTAAAAATGTCAAATAGCTCAGTTATCAAAGCCAAGGTCAGGAGCCAGAAGTGAACACACATGGACGGCTATATAAACTGTCCTTTCATTATACAAATAAATATGAAAAAATACTTGTATAACCCTTGAGCCAGCTCTTTCTGATGTGATCTCAATGGCGATGCAGCATTTGTTTGCACCTCCAACAGCATGGCATACCTGGTTAGCGTCCAAAAAATGCCTGTATGTTTGTGTGAAAGAGTGTTGTTCTCATTGCCTGTTTGCAGGTGGATGTATCACATGAGGCCCTGATTAAAAGAGCATCGTCTCTTGTCACAGACAGTGCCAACACCTACCTTTCTCAGACCACATTAGCACTTGTAGATTCGCTCACACAATATGCCAAGGTAAGGAACCACATCACTGTAAGTTTCCCTCAAAGTACCGTACCCTATCTCGGATTACTGTTTTTTGTCTGTAGTAATATGCTGAAAATACTATGTATGAGCTCAAATAAATAAATATATATAATCGCCTGTGTGGTGAAGCTGTGATGTCACTAAAAGTAAAAGTTTACCTGTCGTCCACATGAATACCTGTGGTGCTGCTTAGGCCGTCCGCATGCTCGTGGCCCTCCACAGACGCTACGAGGCGTCGGCCACCAGACTGACCCCTGCCGACGAGGAGGCCGTGTGGCAGATCCTCGTCCAGCAGCGTGAGGAGGTAGGTCATCCCTCAGCACCCGCAATCAAAGGGTCAAAGGGTACGCCGTCACATCAACGACCCTCAGCACCCGCTATCAAAGCATACGCCGTCACAACAACAACCAGAAATAATGATCATAATAATGATATAATAATCACTATAACATCTCACAACAACATTTGAGTAGATAATCATTATTCTCCTCATCATCATCATCATCCTGATGATTTCCTGAATTGTTACAGAAACAAGAAGATGGAACTAGACACTCCCTCTGGGATATATAGACCCTTTTTAGTAGATTTAGCGTTCAGCTTTTTAGAGTTCAGCTCTTCATTGTCTGTCTCTGTAGGTGAGCATTCGCAAGGAGCATTGTAAACGCTTCGAGTCCAACTGGATGACGGCCATAAACCTGTCTGAGCTGGCAGCTGAGGCGGCGTACAACGCAGGTGAGTCATTTAGCAGGTGCGTTAGCGGCACATACTTTAGTACGGGTCAAGCACCAGCTGATCTTTTAACAGGCGCAGATTTAACTCTGCGCACATCCCCTACTGAATCGGAGTCAGATCCACCACAGAATTCAAATTAATCTTCAAATAAATTTTGATGGACCATAAACTGTGTTGATCTGTAGTTCAGATCAGAACACCCTGTGGAAATGGAAAAGCCTACAATTTGCCAACAAAACAACAAGTTTATTTCTAAACCGCATTTCATACACAGGGCTAAGTTAATGTGTTAAAGCAAAGAATGATCGTACATGAAAGCATACAAAGGTGTGGAAAAGTAAAGTACATAGAATAGAATAATTTAAAAAAAAACATAAGACACAAAATAGAATAATTAAAAACAACATAAGACACAAAATAGAATAATTAAAAACAACATTAAAGACACAAAATAGAATCATTAAAATGTGAAAATGTGTCCGTGTCCTCCCCCCACAGGAGCAGACCAGGCGTCGGTGGCGGCCCGCTCTAGTCTGGACCTTGCCCAGTCTCAGGTGGAGCACGTGCGCCAGGTCTCGCTGCAGGCAGAGAAAGACCTGGGTGAGGCCAAGGCGTTGGAGAGTCTGAGGGTCGAGCCCTCTGCAGTCCCGTCCGCGGCCGACGAGGACGAAGAGATCCCAGAGGCCTACCTCAGAGAGGACTGAGAGACACTTTCATGGCCAGTTTTCCACATGTGGACTAGTCCCAGGCTAGAAGCGCACTTCAATGAAAATCTCCACTAATAAAAGATTTTAGTCTAGGACTAGTCCAAATCTCCACCAATACTCCTAATCCATGGGCTGAAGGCTGGCGGAAAGACAGATCTGGGGTCCAGGAGGAACCTGAGCCTTTGGTTCTTCATATGCTCTGGTGAGGGTGGGGGGAGGTGTCGGCTTGGTAAGGGCTCCTAATTGACTCCAGGAGTGTAACTCCAGAAACTACAATCACAACAACAGAAAAGCTAAATAAATGAAAGCTTTCTGTAAAGTTTTCAAATCAGGACTTGAATATAACATGATAACATGATGGGCCCCACGGATCCAGGCCAGAAGCTTTGGTTAAATGTTCTGTTGAATTCCATAGCTGCACAGTAGATTGGACAATCTTACATCCTGATGACATCAGAACATTTTTGCTTGATAGTTTGTCATTTTTCTTTGGTGAATCGTGCAATCTTTGCAGACTTTTGATGTTGTGTAACTGAATGTCGCTGTTTTGTCTTGTCACCAAGGAAACGTTGCGTGATGCGGACGACCATGGGGGGTAAAGGGATCAACACTTTAAGGTGTTTTTCTGAACAGCACTGAACCAAGTAAACTTGATTCAACTAGATTCCTGCAAATCATGTGTGCCTTGCCTCACACATTTGTAAAATTGAACATTGTCAATAAAAGTCATTGAAAAGTTGCAGAAGGTCTTGGAACTAGCAAGGTATAGGTATACCAAGGTGTAGGAATACCAAGGTCAATAACTTATCTATCTATACCAAGATGTAGGGATACCAGTGCCTTTATTCACTGTCCAGTTCATAGTCAACACAACGCATGCGCCCAACTTGTGTCTTGGTCCCTGTGGCTGGTCAACACAACGCACGCTGGTCATTGTGACAACACAGCACATGCTGGTCACTGTGGCAACACAGCGCATGTTGGTCACTGTGGCTGGTCAACACAACGCATTCGCCCAACTTGACTAGTTCATACTCGCACTGTCGTAAAATCACCAAATCGTATTACAAACATATCTAACTGCAGAAAGGTTAAACGTGTAAACATATCTAACTGCAGAAAGGTTAAACATGTAAACATATAACTGCAGAAAGGTTAAACGTGTAAACATATCTAACTGCAGAAAGGTTAAACGTGTAAACATATCTAACTGCAGAAAGGTTAAACAGGTAACTATATAACTGCAGAAAGGTTAAACATGTAAACATATAACTGCAGAAAGGTTAAACAGGTAAGTATATAACTGCAGAAAGGTTAAACGTGTAAACATATCTAACTGCAGAAAGGTTAAACGTGTAAACATATCTAACTGCAGAAAGGTTAAACGTGTAAACATATCTAACTGCAGAAAGGTTAAACAGGTAAGTATATAACTGCAGAAAGGTTAAACGTGTAAACATATCTAACTGCAGAAAGGTTAAACGTGTAAACATATCTAACTGCAGAAAGGTTAAACGTGTAAACATATCTAACTGCAGAAAGGTTAAACAGGTAACTATATAACTGCAGAAAGGCATGTAACTATATAACTGCAGAAAGGTTAAACAGGTAAGTATATAACTGCAGAAAGGTTTGGGGCAGCCGTGGCCCACTGGTTAGCACTCCGTACCTGTAACCGGAGGGTTTCCGTGGCCCACTGGTTAGCACTCCGTACCTGTAACCGGAGGGTTTCCGTGGCCCACTGGTTAGCACTCCGTACCTGTAACCGGAGGGTTGCCGTGGCCCACTGGTTAGCACTCCGTACCTGTAACCGGAGGGTTTCCGGTTCGAGCCCCGACCAGTAGGCACGGTTGAAGTGCCCTTGAGCAAGGCACCTAACCCCTCACTGCTCCCCGAGTGCCGCTGTTATAGCAGACAGCTCACTGCGCCGGGATTAGTGTGTGCTTCACCTCACTGTGTGTACACTGTGAGGTGAAACAAAGTGGACTCGGGGTATGCTAGCACATAATGCAGCCATTTCAGGGTATGATATCACATAATGCAGCTATTTCAGTTATGAGATTGTGCACCTAGTTGTGTAGTTGTGTATGGAAACACTTTGGGATGATATCAGTGGTGTTTGTGTGGTATGTGTGTGCCCTGCAGTGACATAGAGGATTTAATATGTCACTAGACATGAACAAAGTGAAACTAATTGTACAATTCTATTGTATTTTCCTGTTTCCACTAAAGCCCTTATGAAGGTCTTGTAATCTCTGCATTAGAAGTAGAGGATGTCTGACTTTAACCCTCTTTTTGATAAGTACTTTGCATAACAATCTTGGCCTTTTCAAAAATGGCCTAGACTGCACATACCCATACACAACAGTAGATGGCGCCTTAGGTCAGATGAAGATAATGTGTGGACGTTCATTTCATAAAGTAGCCAGTATCCATGAGCAACCACAGAATTTCACTTTTTAAAAAATCAACCATTCTATAACTGTCGATATCTCCTGGTATGGTATTAATATGGTTTTGTTTCTTTTAACTTGCATAAAGCACTGTCCTACGGCTTATACACAATGCGGATATTACTGTAATGTCAATATTGCAGGATCACACATTCTTATCATTGGGAGGAATTCTACAGACATCACAGAATATACATTATGTTACTTAAGATGGAAGTTCATGGACAAATGCATGATGTCAGCGGGAAAGGTCAGAACCAGCTAGATGCACTTTGAGCTGCGCAACGGAGGGGAGTAGCGTTACTACGGTTACTACACTGTGTTCATTTAGCAGGTGCTGTTGTCCAAAGGGACTTGCGTTGTAAGTAGTATGGCATGCACTTCCTCATGATCGAGTGCGTGTTCCCTTGGGAATCAGGATCGACCTCAGCTGACTAATGTGTGGTGTTAATTATTTGCCACACTTTCAGTTATTTATTTCACTTTCAGTTAATTATTTCTGTGAAACACATTGGAGTATGAGGAAGTAAAGTAGAGTGGCTGTGGTCTAGTGACTGACAGGTCATCAGGTGACTGACTGGTCATCAGAATGTTCTTTAGGAAGGAGCAGCTATTGTGACACTGCGACCTGTGGAAACCGGCAAATCCGTGTATGAGAACTTCAACAACAGCAAAGCTTCCTGATGAGGGATCGACTTTTGTAGTTTTTCTTTATTTTAGGACTGTGTTTCTGTGTTGATGGGGGAGTCTACAGGCACTCGTAGAGAGAAGATGCTCAGTGCTGTGATCAAGTCCCCCCTGCCCAGTGCTGTCCTCTACTGTGCACCCCACACAGCCTGAATGTGGCCACCCCACACAGCCTGAACGTGGCCACACCATACAGCCCGAACGTGGCCACCCCACACAGCCCCGAACGTGGCCACACCACACAGCCCCGAACGTGGCCACCCCACACAGCCCCGAACGTGGCCACCCCACACAGCCCCGAACGTGGCCACACCACACAGCCTGAACGTGGCCACAGACCAGAGCATTTCCACCACACTGTCAACAGAGGGCGCTACCAGCTCCATGCATCTGCAATGTTACACCGAGTTGGGCCAGTTGTCTGTACGCTCCATTCGAGCGTTCCTCATATTGGATTCGTCCCCTATAGCTTTGCTATATTCACTTCTTACTGAATTTAGAACTGCAGATGGCCCAAAACACATAGGACTCTAGTGTGAGTAGGTTATGAAATTGTGTGTTGTAATGTAATGCAAAGGTAAGCAAGAATATCGCCATAATATATATATATGAAAATGCAAAAAATGCAACCTTCTCGATTGTTAAAACACATACGACATTTATTAGACTAGTTCAGTGCAATATAATTTTGTTTATGACTCTAACCACTGCACAGACCACTTGCAGGATCACCTTGTCACCAACATGCATTAAGTCTTATGAGGAGCCAATGGAGATTTAGCTGTTATAAAAAAGAATAATAATGATAATGATGATGTGTGTTTGAGGAGGTATTGGTGTGGTCAGGCTGGTCCATTTGTTGGTCACCAGGATTAGTATGTTCATTTGTCCATGACCCAATTAGGCCCTTAGTGTGTGTGTGTGGGGGGGGGGGGGGGGTCTGGCGTGGGGGATGGGCAGTAGTAGTATTCTTATGGTGGGAGATGTGTGTGTGTTGGGGGGGGGGGGGGTCTGGTGTGGGGTCTTATGGTGGGAGATGTGTGTGTGTTGGGGGGGGGGGGGGGCACGTGCACAGATTGGGTGCAGAATGGGCTCATGAAAGGAGTTTGGCGGGCGGGATTACTAGGGGTCGTCTACAGGGATTAAGTCTGATACCCGCTCCAAATTAGCACCCACTCAGAGCCGCGTTGTATTGACAGGACAAGCCCTTGGTGGGGTGGGGGGGGCAGTATAGCCGCTGGCCAGAGGGACCACCTGAGAGCGCAACAACAGCGCGACTGATCGCTTCCCTCCCCCACATGTACGCCTCTCAGACATCTCACACGACATGATCTGCAACAGGACAAAATACCCCAAACAAGAGATTAGAGGAGCTTTTGGGGTAAAACTCATTTATTTACCTCTTGCTCATTGACAGGGGAGTACAAAAGATGCAGACACAATTCATGAGTGTGTGTGTGTGTATGTATGTGCGTGCGTGTGCGTGTGTGTGGGGGGGGGGGGGGGGTGCAATCCTCATTGAATGCTACAACAGTGATGTAATTCAGCATGGTGTCTCACAACAACATGTAATTTTATTGACCATGTGGTTCGTCTGCAGTTTGCGCCTCCTGGGCTTTATCTATCTATCTCATGCACGTGGGCACACTCCATGTTTTGCATTTGCACACATATTTGAAAGCTCCAGTATGGAAATGTATTGTGCCAAAAGACATGAAACAAAACAAGATAGCCTGTCTTATTTGGATATTTTTTAGACACAGCAAAAACTTAACAGAGTTAACACGAATAGCCTATTGTTCTATCATTAACATGGTTTTGTTCTACTCTCCGCCTGCTGTTCTTTGTTTTTGTGGGGCGAAGCACAAATTACTCTTGTGAACTGATAAGTGGTTGGCAACAGTGTTGCAAATTGCCAGGCTACAGTAGATAGTCGCTTCGTTGTTTGTCAGGTGTGCCGGTGCACCCCTGCGGACGGGCCCGCAGTGGTACATTCCGAAAGCGGACTGGTCTCTATGGAGTTGTTGCTGAGGAGGATTTTGAGTTACAGGAGCGAACTGGAGAGCTCGCTCGGCAACATGGAGAGAAGAATGTCTGCGCGCTACTTTAGGAATAACCCTTACTCGGGCGGGAATACAACAGTTGTTCTTCTTCTCCTTATCGCATCAGGTAAGCTAAAGTCTACGCGAATGATAAACCAACGTTAGCTACCTTTTTCTAGAGAAGTTTTAGAAAATCAAGCGAGTTCGTTACAGTACAATGCCATGCACAACTGATGCACAGAAAAGTAAGTGCAAGCAGTTGTTTTCGTCATGCAGACATAGCACAGGTCATCACTTACATTGTAAAAGTTGAAATAACAAAAATACGCTGCACACACACCCGTGTACATGATTTGTGTTGCTTTAATTGATGAAGGGTGTTACTTTGTTCAGAATGTGGACTTTCAGAGTCCACGCGGTGTAACGTTATGTTACGACTCAGTCAATGAGAACCACCAACATTAGGCTATTCCATAAAATGTATCGTTTTAGTTGGTAATAACTCGGGTGTAACATTTAACGTCACGCTCCATGCTTAAATATCCATGTTCAAAATATTGAGGTTTGGTAGGCTAATGGTCCCTCCAATTTGGTGAAAATGGGAGACAGACGGTCTGGACTTTAGAGACAAGCGTTTTGCACTTCAATTAGTTAACCTAATTAGCTAATTCGTTTAATGGCCCACCAAGGTCATGTTAAAGTTGCATTTGTCGTTCTGGTCGGTAGGTAACGAATTATTTTATGATTAGAATGGAGGAGGAAGGTCATTACAAACTTACCAGCACGTGACCCTTAGTTATTTAGTGCCACCTGTTATGACCACGGTGACGTCATACATTGGCTAAACTGTCGGGGGAACAAAAGGTAGGGTGACGTAATGTCGGTGAGATGGCTGATTCAGAAAATCTTACCAGGGTCCGTGAACACCAAACACATTTTTCTTGTCTAATATGCGTGTGAATGCCATCGTGAATGTGCTGACTGGAACATCAAATCATGTTTTGATTTTAGCGGACAGCCTGTGATTTTAAGGAAACTGGGCTTTGCATCGCGTCAATCATGGCAGTGGTAGTAATATTGCATGATAGTTGATGTTTGCCGCTCTCTCCCACATATTGCCCTCATTTAGGAACTAGGGGGCGTTTCTTTTATTGTAATGTTCGGCTACATTATCTGCAGACCATCGTTATTAAAATAACTGCATTATTGAGAAGGTTCGCACAAAGTCTAACCATTCCGCTTAGCCTACACTACCCGTCCATCATCAGTTCTAGTGAAGGGTTGTCTTTCCCTCAGCCAGAGAGAGTTCAGTGTTGGATGCTGAGCTGGTGCTTTGGTAGCTCGAGCGTGCAGGGCCACAGATGTTTGTCCATATATCCTACCTGCTGCCGCGGGTGAGCAGAATAAACGTATGGCCTCCTTACGCCAAACGAAAAGATTTGGGAAAGATTGAAGTCTTTTGAGTAAATCTTGAATGGGCATTAGTTAAGACTCCAATCTTTCAAGAATCTTTCCCAAACCTTGTCAAAGCTGTTTGGTGTAAGGCCTAATGGCACATAAGAACCGCAGATTATTCCTGACTCGCGGGTCTACTTGCGTCCTGTTTCAAGTCGTCTTCTTGTCCTTCTTGTGTTTAATTTGCAGTGCATGTGATTGTGTATAAAAGTGTAATGAAAGTAATTATTTTCTTTTATTTGCATGAGCTACAGTAATTATTATATGGCAATCTAAACCCAACTGAGCTTGTTCTACCATGACTGTGGTTGGCAAACTGGCTGTTGGAACATGACGACTGATTGAAAACTGATTATTTGTAGCTGATGAATGAAAGCTGATTTTCAGGTTATTGGATTGATTTGTAATGATTGTGTATGCCACAGCATCTCCTCCCTTGTGTGGCATTCAGACCACCCCTCTCCTCTCCCCCTCATGTCTGGGGATCAATAAAACGCTAAAAGGTAAAATGGGAGTTGAAACATTAACATAGCTCACTTAGTCCTTTTAGGCTAATGGTGATCTCTCGCTCTCTCTCTCGCTCTCTCGCTCTCTCTCTCGCTCTCTCTCTCTCTCACGCTCTCTCTCTCTCTCTCTCTCTCTCTCACGCTCTCTCTTTCGCTCTCTCTCTCTCTCTCTCTCTCTCGTGCCCTCTCTATCATTCTTTTTTCATCTTTACTTCTGTCTGTGTTTCTGCCTCCCTGCATGTCCAGTGATTCACTATCCTCCTCCTCGGCTTGAGTTGATATCAGGATATTAGTCCTATGTGTCTAATTTGGGGGCTTGTGGGATCCGCATGTTAACTTTTGGAGAGTATTATATCTTTGTTCTAGGGGTTCTTAAGAGTAAAAAAAAACATGTCTCCATTTTTTTTAAGGTTTTGAAGGACCCAAATCAAAGGTCAAATTCAGAAAAGGTCAAATTTGTTTTTTTGTCCATAAACCTCACATTGCTGGTATTATAGCATAGGGTTTGGTGCTAAAAAACAAAGATATTCTACAAGGTAGTGTGCAGAAGTGGACCACATAAACAATACAACATTATAAAACATTTTTTCAGAGCACAAAGTGCAGAGATCTCTGTTAAATCAAGTTTAATAGACTTTTACATAGTACCAGCTGAAGTCTGTAAGGCCTTCCGTAGCCTATGTAAGTGTGAAGAAAAGAAAGGCTAAAAGGATCAGATAGACAAACAGACAGGTGTGTGTGTGTGTGTGTCTGTGTGTGTGTGTGTGTGTGTGTGTGTGTGTGTGTGTGTGTGTGTGTAAGAGAGAGAAAGAGAGACACTACCAGCATGGACGGATTATGAACTTTCAGCCCCCTGGGCCCAGATGTATTAAGGGCTCCCCACTAATTGTTGCGGGGGACATTTTTTACATTTATTTGATGTGATTTTCTGTATTCTGGTGCATTTTGGGGATGGCCAATACTTTATTTCAATCAGATTCATAGCCTATGTGTTGATATTGAGGCAATGATTCCATGCAATGGCTTGGGCCCTCTGGCTCCTTGGGTCTCTGGGTTTGGGCCCGGTAGGCCCGTGCAGTAATCCATCCCTGACTACCAGTGACAGTTAGCTGTTGATAGCTGGCAGTGATAGAATTTATAATATCGAATAACTTGAAGCACATAGTGCTCTGTTCTTCATGGTTGGTGATATTAGTGACCTTCTAGCCTTCTATATTTGAGCAAGCACATTTTCATAGTTCATGGTGGCACAGTCTAGTTTCTGAGGTGTGTCTTTCTGTTAGTCAGGTGATGGCACACATATTCTAAAAGAAACAGATTTTGTATGTATCCAGTGGCAGATATGTGTGGACTGGTGAATGACCCATCACTAGAGACATATGCCAAATTTCTTGTTTTTGTCCATGAGCGAGTATGGAGATGGGTATCACAGATCAGCCAATGATTACATTGTTACAGTGCAGTTATTTTACAACAGAACAAAGCAGTTTGGCACAGGAACTGCTACAAATCCACCTGTAACAGTGAGCATCTGCAGCATGCTAAGATTCGCTACTAGAAATCATGTGAAGCAGGCAGGACTCGGTGTCTTCAGAAAAGACGCGGTAGACCATCTTCTGAACCTGCAGCAACACCTGCAACTGCATCAAGTCCATCTAGAGGGACACTTGTTCAGCAGCAGCTGCTGCCAGCATAGATAAGTTCTTCTTCTGTCAGAAGCAGACAAAAGAGTGTCTTCATGAGGTGTCCTCTTTCAATGCAGGCAACCAACCAAGAACTATAAGTAATATTTTGAAGTCAATGACTTAACAGGTAGCCAGTGTAAAGATGCTAGGATGAGGGAAATATGTTCATATTTTTTGTGTGTGTGAGCAGCTGCATTTTGTATAAGCTGTAAGCTCTTTAGACAGGTATTATTACAGCCAGCATAATAGCATTGCAATAGTCTATCCTTGAGATGACAAAACATTAATTTCTCAGAATCTGGTAAGGATAAGGACTTCCTTATCTTTGAAATGTTCCTTAAATGGTAAAATTAAGTTTTGGTGATCTGTTTTATGTGATTACTTAGTGCTAGGTCCTGGTCAATTATAACTCTTAGGTTTTTAACACTTGTGGATGAGGTCAGTGGAAGATCACTATATGTAGCCTGTGATGTGGATAGGATATCCCTCATCTTTTTAGAACCATGATTTCTGTTTTATCTGAGTTCAAAAGCAGGAAATTATTCGTCATCCATGTCTTTTCTCATCTCTTATACATGTGTCAAGTTTGGCTAACGGTGTTAATTCATCAGGTTTTATGGAGAGGTATAGTTATGTATCATCTGCTAAACAACAGAGGCCTCAGTACTGAGCCTTGAGGCACTCCACATTTTGCCATAATCTGGGTAGATGGTTTATTATGGACCTGTACAAATTGTTGACGGTTAGGAAGGTATGATCTAAACCAGTGTTTTTCGACCTTTTTTGTGCCACGGCACACTTTTGACACTTAAAATGTCCCACGGCACACCAACACACTAATCCTGTGTGAAGAAAAAATAAACATACCATAGCCTAAATTTTCAAATAAATTTTGTTTATTTATTCTGTTTCATTTGTAGGTGACTATATCTAATTTAATTGTTGTTTTGAACTGGATATGTGATGATTCTGTGAATACTGGATATGGGCCCCCCGTTGTACAATGCTTGCATACCACAAATAGTGCAATCATACAATCAATGAGAGTATGTGGTTATAAATTCTTTGATGCAACAGTTGCTTTTCTGGACCAGTGAGTGACATTTGGGTAATTTTCTGCGGCACACCTGATGATCGCTCACGGCACACTAGTGTGCCCCGGCACAGTGGTCGAAAAACACTGATCTAAACCAAGCAAGTGCTGAGTCTTTGATGCCTATCAAATTTTCAAGCCTAAGTAGTACGTCATTGTCAATGGTGTCAGGCAGCGCTGAGGTCCAGGAAGACCAGTATCGATTTTATAATCTAGAGCAAAACATTATCCAGGAAGGGGAGAGCAGTCTTAAGAAGGTGAGTAGGAATAGGGTCTAGTAGACTAGTTGTAGATTTTGATGAGGAAATTGTGGAGGTGAGATCTAATATGTTGTGTATATGTAAATGAATTAAATGTTGTTTGAGCTCTCATCTGTGATTCTGTGATTTTGCTATCTTTCAGCAATTGAGTATGTGTATTTGGTGAAACTGATTGGTTATTGATCTTATCTCTAATTGTTTGACATACAATCATACTGTTAAAAATAAGAAAATAACTGTTTTGTGAACTTTATTCAACATAGCCAGTGATTTAGGCGAAATGTATGGTGTTAATTATAGTGAAATATACCAATTCACAAAAATAGGGTTAAAACGGGTCAAAAAAAATGGAGACTTAATTTTTCTCTATGTTCAATGACCTCTAAAGACAGTCCAACCACTCCAAAAATTAACATTTCAATCCCACAGAAACCACATAGGCCCCCTGACTATATGGACACACACACACACACACACACACATACATACATACATATACACACACACACACACACACACAGTGATGCAGGGCACGTAGAGGAAGAACAATATTATTGTGTAGTTATGATTTTTGTAACTTTTTGTTTGTTATGTCTCTGATTTTTCATCATCTGTAATTCAGTCGATCATTTGCTCCCTCCTCTGCCTCTTGGTCCATCATATGAGCTCTCTTGCATATCAGAATTGTAGACATGTGCTTGACCTGTAGTTAGTGTGCTCCACAGTCACCATTAGCCCATTTCACAAGATGGGGCCGCTGTGTAAATCAACTTCCTGTGGAAGAGCACTGTCCCATAGACGGCAAAAGAAAAGTCCACAGGAAAGGCGTTTTACCCTGCCTATTAAGGCATCATTAACATCAATGAGGCCGGACACCTGGACACTGTGAAATTGGTCTATTGACCTGTGTCCTTGTTGGAAGAGTGGTTTCTCTCTCTACCTCTCTGTGCGGAGCTGGGGCCTGACACAGAGAAGTTGAATAATGGATGATATCTTTATATAGAGCCTTTCATCTGCGTTCATGTCTCCTCTGAACCGCAGGAGCGAGCGACTGGTGTGGCGCAGCGCGCACCTCATTTCCGGCCAACCCCCGGCCCTCGCGTGTCCCTGCTCACTTGCAGGGCTGGATGGGCCACCACCACGCCACTGAGCCCACACTACGCCACTGAGCCCACACTACGCCACACTGCCCACACTGAAGGTGAAGAGAAAATGTCACCTTGACTCATGCCACCTTTAATATAGATCAGTGTGCTGTTTTCACCTTGACTCATGCCATCTTTAATATAGATCAGTGTGCTGTTTTCACCTTGACTCATGCCATCTTTAATATAGATCCAGTGTCAGATCAAACCTCCATGTGGCCCTAAGCAAAATCCTGCTAAGGGCCCCTCCTACCTGAACTCTGAGAATCATTTTTTACAGTCGCACCCGACACCTCAGTGCTCCCAATACAATCATCCTGCCCCATTTTGGATGTCTACGGAAGTTACCAAATGTAGTGTTTTTCCCCATAAAGGACTAGAAGAAAGAAAAAACAATTGTGTGTGAATCACCTTCACAGTTATACAATTTTAGGGTCTGGGCTGCTTGCTTTTGATGCTTGCTGTACATATCCCATTACAAAAAAATAAACTGCAGTTTTTTCAAAGTATAGTGCAGTTATACTACAGTAGGCTACAGTGCAGTAGCCTAGTATTTTCATGTCCAAAATATTGCATTTCCTGCATAAGAACTGGAAATATTTCCTCCAAATCTGCAGTTTGACACTTGAAGTAATGCAGTTATTTTTTTGTAAGGATCTGGTTGTGCTAGTAGCCTACTGGCTGAGGCTGACTGTTCTTCACCCGTGTCTGTAGTAGGCTACTTGCCAAAGACATAGGCTAGGCTTCTGAACTGGCTCCCCCTGATTCCCTTCAATATTTTTTCAAACGTAGACTAGTTTAAACAATCATTTTAATACTTTATATAGGCCTAATTTACGATGTACGTATGCAGCACAGCAAATCAAAGTTAATTTAAGAAAATAAATTAGGCTACTTTCCATTTTGCATATGTTCAGTTGTAGGCTATCTATAACTAAAGCTTGACTGAAATATTGTAAAACTATTTACTTCTTTTAAAAATGTATGGGAAGAGTAAAATCACTGATTAGTTTTGACGGGTCCTCGCACGTTTCTGCTGAAAAACTGCTAGTTTCATCCCGAGCTGCACGTTATGAACGCATTTAAAGATGTGTTTTATTTTTTTATTTATTTATTTATTTATTTATTTATTTATTTTTTAAATAGTCCCCTGCATTCAAAAAACAGAATATACCATTATATTTCACAACTTGGCGAAGTACTGTGACTGGGAAAGGCTGGCAAGCAAGCCGCAGACAGATCAGGGGATTCACTGCCCTGTTAGGTAGGCCTAGACTAGGCCAGCATCACGCAGGTCGCTATGACTACCTGTCTGTCTCTAGCTTAAGCTATAGGGCCAGCATCACGCAGGTCGCTATGACTACCTGTCTGTCTCTAGCTTGAGCTATAGGGCCAGCATCACGCAGGTCGCTATGGACTACCTGTCTGTCTCTAGCTTGAGTCAAGGGGAGATGGGGGAGGGGCCCTTGTTACCTTGTGGGGCTCTATGCAGCTTGCGTATAGTGTGTGCGTATAGGGAGAACCAGCCTTGTATAGATCAGTGTGCGTATAGGGAGAACCAGCCCTGTATAGATCAGTGTGGTGTCTTCACCAGAGACACATGCACTTAAACCTCTCCTTAAAACAACCAAGCTCCTTCAGAGGCTGATTGAAGTCTGCACCGATGATGGTGGAAAGATGTTCAGTAGGATATAATGAGTCTTTGTTTTAGTGTGTCCTTTTGAGTGACCTGCGTATGATGGTGGAAAGATGTTCAGTAGGATATAATGAGTCTTTGTTTCAGTGTGACCTTTTGACTGACCTGCGTATGATGGGCTACATTAAAAGGCCACAATAAAGCAAATAGACCTCCACATTGCCATGCTATGACCAATTCAGCGTTTGACCTCCACGGTGCCATGCTATGAGCAATTCAGCATTTGACCTTTCAAGTGGACATTTCAGGCCACTCTGCAGTTTACTAACGCCCTCCCCAGTACCCTTTAAACTTGACCGTGAGGGTTGGACCCTTTAAACCTGACCATGAGGGTTCCCTTTAAACCTGACCATGAGGGTTGGACCCTTTAAACCTGACCATGAGGGTTCCCTTTAAACCTGACCATGAGGGTTGGACCCTTTAAACCTGACCATGAGGGGTGGACCCTTTAAACCTGACCATGAGGCCACTTGGGACAGACGACCGAGCTGGAGTGTTGATAGAGATGGAAACCCATGTTATATCACTAGGCATAAAAAAAAAAATTCTTGGGTTCCGGTTTCCGACCGACCCTGTCAATTTATGTGCGACCCAAATTTATTTTATGAGCTTGGGGAAGAAATAACACTAAATAGTCTAGGCTACATTAAATAAATCCACAAATAAAAGGTGAACTATAATTACATTAATTACCCCTTGCGTTATGTATAGGGATGAGCGTATTCTCTCTTTTACAAAGTAGCCTATGCACAGTTGTTCACGAAGACTATTTTTTTCGTTGCTTACCAAGGCACTCGCAATTTTGTCCAAACACCGCAACTTTTTTGCGAATTTGACCAATCATCGTAGTTTCACCGTGAAATTTCATCTACCACAACAGTCCCTCGCGCAGAATATTGAGCCAGATGGCACACTTACTTCTGCACCTTCTGCATATGACACCAAAGACTGCCCTAACGTGTTCGTTCCTCTGCAGTTTTGATGATAATAAATAGAAGGCTAACATTAATAATCTGCTTACTTGCATCTCTCAACCTGGTGTTGCTAACCTACCTAGGCTATGAAAGTAAGTAAGCCTACTTGGTTTACTGACATTTGAGTAGGCTATGCAACCCATTGGCAAACGTTTACCTGGATATGTCCTTTTAGCTTATGTCATGTTTGCTAGCTTGTGGGCTTAGTTTGAGTAGTGCTACCAAAATCATAGAAATTAATAAAATTGCAAGACATTTACCTCTTCTATGATCCAAGAATGATTTCATTAGAGTTGTTTTTTTTAACATTTATTTTAACTAATGACATAACACCTTCCCAATTGCATCCACATATCGTAATGCACTATGTAAAAAGTGATTTACACTCATAGCCGAACACAGTGAGATGCAAGCCTTCCAATCCACTCAGAAATGTAAATAGGCTACTCTCACGTCAGTTAGACGTACGCCACCAATGTAATGACAAACAGTGTAGTCAAATAGTTTAAATCAATATGAAATTACTAGATACTTACTTGCTATTAGTAATTATGCAGGCCACAGACTATGAATTATTAAAAAGATATGAACTTAATATGAATTACAAAATATATGAATGTATTGAAACATGACATGATGCCATCTCTTTTTTGGACAGTTTTACGAAAGGTTATACTGCTTTGTGACTTACCTCAGTCAAAGCATTTTCACAAAATAAAGTAGGCCTACTTTGATTTTCTGTAATCCTTACTGTTTACCTTTGATTATCCTTTTTTAATAAGCATCAAGATGATCAGTGTGATTTTGGTCAGGTTACTAACCTTAATTGCCCTACATTTAAAAAAAAAAAAAAAATCTATTTTTGCAACTATTTTTGCAATTTTCACTTCCTCCCGCAATTTCTCCACAAGAAACAGCTAAAAACACCGCAACTTCCATCCAGGCATTTTAGGTCGCAACAGTCTCAAAAACGAAATCCTGGAGGGACTGATTTTCTACCCATCCCTTACTGCCACTGGAAAAAAAAAATTCCCTACAGAGATGGAAACCCATGTCATATCACTATAGAGATGGACACCATGTTATATCACTATAGAGATGGACATGTCATCACTATAGAGATAGACACCATGTTATATCACTATAGAGATGGAAATCCATGTTATATCACTAGACAGATGGAAACTAGGGCTGGGATAAACGGTTATTTTTTAAACGATTAATCTAGCGATTATTTTTTCGATGCATCGATTAATCTAAAGATTCATTTTTTCAGTTCGAATTCGATTATCGATTATCTCTCCATTAATTCACTAATAGCAACGTATACATGTTTATTTACATATCTGAATGAAAAAACATGAATTCTTTAACATCGCAATATATGTTTATTGCTCTTAAGATTCCAAAATAAAAGACTGAAGTGCAAGTAACTACAAGTGCAAAGTAATGCATTCTTAGTCAGAGGTAGCATTCAATAAAGTTCAGTAGGCTAATTGAGTATGTCTAATTGAGTGCCTGTCATTTTAAGACGTTCGTGTGGGAATCCTTTCAATTAACATTAACACAGTTAAAAGGCTGCTGATGTGTGGATGCAATTCATAACGTAGTTAGTTCAAATAACAGTTCTTACTTCTCCTTTGGACAAGCACTTTTGAGTCTTGGAAAACACTTTTCCATTTCCATCGGGATTTTGCAAACAGAGTCAATAAAATGAGCCCTGCATGAGTAATACAAGCAGCTGCAAGTAAGCATGCTAAACTTGACATCCAAACAGTATTCTAACGTTAGCTTTGAGATAGGGCTACTGCTTGATTGCATACTGTAACTTAACTTCGTTTAGTCTCCTCAATGTACTATGTTGTGATAAGACCTTAGCAGAGTTTACTTTAACTTTAATGCAGCGGTTTTGAACAAATTTGCGCAGCATGGTGACGATGCTAAGCGGATTTAATAGCAATTTAGCCCACTGTGTTCTATGCAGTGCTTCTATGTGGCAACAACAATCCTTCAACAATCGTGAATATTTTGTTAAATGCACATGCAGAGGAGGAGCAGCGGGCTCGTTATGAGAGAGAGCGGCCAGGGCGAGGAAAGGCTGTGTGAGTAATGTGCAGCTCAATGAAATTATTTTATCTTTTAATTTAAATAGCAGGCCTACAACATAGAACATCAATGTGTGGTGGCCGGTTTTGATTTCGTGGTGCCCAGCCACAGATTAGTCAACGTATGGAAAACACTGAAGGTGTAAAATTATAATAAATAATAAAATATTTAGCAGCACACGTTATGCTTGACGAATTGACGCTCATATTTTGCATCGACGTATTTTTTGCGTCGTCACCGATTACGTCGACGCGTTGTCCCAGCCCTAATGGAAACCCATGTCATATCACTATAGAGATGGACACCATGTCATATCACTATAGAGATGGACACCATGTCATATCACTATAGAGATGGACACCATGTTATATCACTATAGAGATGGAAACCCATGTCATATCATTATAGAGATGGACACCATGTTATATCACTATAGAGATGGAAACCCATGTCATATCATTATAGAGATGGACATGTCATATTACACCTTTGATAGAGATGGACACTTTGATTGATCCATGCACACGGTACAATGGAGTGATGTGGAAATGTAGTGGGTAGAATAACTGCACTGTGCATAACCCTAAGTCCTAAGGGTAAGGCTGTGTGGATGTTTAGAGCCTGAGCCTGCCTGTTGTGCATCAGTTTAAGAGCTACTAGTATAGATGCCGTCACACTAACAGATTACAATAGATGACGCACAGACAGAGGTTCTCTGTTTGAGCAGATACTTTGACCCCACTCTTGTCTTTGGTAAGAGAAAGAGGATTAGGCCAGGGCAGTAGACCAAAGATGGCTGAGTGTGTGTGCTTATGTGTGTGCTTGTGTCTGTGTGTGTGCGTGCGCGCTTATGTGTGTGTGTGTGTGTGTGTTTTGCGTACGAGATGTGCTGGATGATATTAGAATGTGGGAGATAAAAGAAGTGCTCCCTCTGATCTCTGTGTGAGCTCAAACTGCAGCTTTAATCCCGCCGGCTCCCGCCCTACCCAGCATGGGAACCGTAGCCGGCTGGGGTGGTTGGGGAAGTAGGCCCACCTACTTTTGCCTTTTCAACCACTTTGGTGCTACACTAATTGGCCTTTTTGTGATTGATTAAATTACATCCCATCCTTAAAGGGATGTAAGGCCATCAGCTCTGACCCTTAGCGATGTCTTGAGCACATTGGTCCTTCATTAGCGAGATGCCATTCCCTCAGCTCAGCAAGTCCAGCTGTACGGTATGTTTGGAGCCTCAGCTCAGGAAGGTATGTTTGGATAATGAGACTTCTGCTCTGATCCAGTAGCACCGCCCACCTGTAGCTCTGCTCATGTGTCTCACGGAGATAACGGTCAGGCTCCTGAATGGCTCATGTGTCTCACGGAGATAACGGTCAGCGGTCAGGCTCCTCAATGGCTCATGTGTCTCACGGAGATAACGGTCAGGCTCCTCAATGGCTCATGTGTCTCACGGAGATAACGGTCAGGCTCCTCAATGGCTGGTTCTGTGTCTGTGTGGACTGCTCTCACTCTCCATGCTCCTTGCTTGCATCTAGGAAAGTGGGCGTGTCAAGCAGGCAGCTCTGAGTGAGTGAGTGCGCAGCCAACGTCTACACAAGTTGCTGACAGTCCTCAGCTTGTGGATAAAACAAAAGGTCGACGTGAAATCTGGAACTATTTCGGATACATCACGGATAGTAAAGGCAAGCCAACAGGTACACAGTGGCCCGTTTGTAAATTATGTTTCAAAGTCATTCAAAAGCAAGTAGGCTAGGCATAGAACTTGGCTAAGCACATCGCAGACATATCCCAACATTTTTAAAGAGTTCAAAGAACAACAGGTTAACGAATAGGCTACAGTAGAAAACACCACTACATGATTAGTGCCAATTTAATCTCTTCAGTTTTAGTCTAGGCTTATAGCCTAAGTGAAACAAGTGTGGTTTTCTGGGATAAAGCAAACCTTCCTTCATCAGTGAATTTAGACATAACGACTGCAATCATAGTGTGCTAACGTGATGAAAGCACAATGTTCACACTAGTATAATATTACCATAACTTGCAAACGATCTGTTTAATATTCGGTCATTACTACTGGTAATGTTTGTGATGGCATGTAGACTGCAATTTGTAAGAAATAGACGTAATGTTGGAATGCACACAGATATATTGCAACAGGTAATGGTGTAGGCCTGTCTGACGAAGACCTGAGTGGTTGAAACTTTTGTGCACTGGGAGCAAAGAAGACTATCTTCACTTTTTTCCCTTTGCAACTGGAAATCCTATAAACACGAGAAGGCATAGGATGGCCTACATCAGATGGTTTAAAGATTAGGCCCTTCTGCATAGCATTCAGTGATTTCTTTGTGCTCTCTTCTCCTCCTCTCTCTCTCTCTCTCTCTTTCTCTTTTATTCTTTCTTTCTTGCTTTTTTCCACCCCCCCTCCCTCTCTCCCTCTCCCTCCCTCCCTAACTCCTATCTTTCGTCATCATCATGGCCACTCCCCAGGAGTGAGTACATTATTCATGGCCTCCCAATGCCGGGAGCCTCATCAAATGGAGTCGCTGTGTACGAGGACGCAGGAACACGTGGGGCCTTGGGTTGCCATGGCGGCGCTCACTTCCTCCCTCTCACTGGAGCCCCACAGTCAAATAAGTCGTCATGATTATTTCCAAATGCGTTCCTCCCTCTATCCGGTCTGAAATAAAATTCAATTCCATTAAACTAAGTCTGGCATAATTGGCTGGTGAATTATTAATGTCCAGGCTGAAGCTTAAATGCCAAATGATGTCAGAGGCCTCACTGCACTGCACAGTGCACTCAGGAGTGCATTTCCTGTCATTTGGACACGCCCCTTTAGCTCCGGCCATAAATGAGTTCCAAATTCACTTCCCTGCTTTCCCTTGACCTAGTGCTGGGCGGTATACCGGTTCACACCGTAAACCGGTGTATATTTTCGTTATGATATGAATTTTTAATATACCGCCATACCGGTGTATTTGATTACACAACGTTTGGAACGCTGCGCCGCGCGACTTTTTTTCACACGCACGCATGGTGCGACTGCGAGGCAGGCATAGTGAGGGTAAACACAAAACACCTTGTTTTTCCCCTGAAGTATGACCCTTAAGGCTTAATGTATCCTTAGGTAAGGGGTTTATTTAAGGGTGTTGCACAGAATACCTTAAATCATTTCTTTAGTTAAGGAAAAAACGTTAAACGATACTGCATTGAAAGGGATTTACCGTCACAAAAATTCTATAGAGATTGTTCAACAGCTGTAACTAGCTGGCTAGTAGGTGATGTCGTTAGTTAGCAACCCACCGAACACAGTGAAGTTTAATGATCTTATCATTTATCTCACCTTAAGAATATTCGCTGAAATTATCCAGGTAGCAAGTAAAGCATGTTATAGACATGAACTGAGCAATTCTAGCTGGCTAGTTAGAAATGATCCTGACTGTCATCAGTGCACCAAAACGAACTTTTTTGTTAATGTTTTGCTTAGCGAACCGAACCGAAGCTCATGGCAGGCTAACAAGACATCTACATCCACATGAAGTTAACGTTAGCCTACCACTAATGTCATGCAAGGCCTATTTGACAGAGTAAGCATATTAGCAGAGAGGTTTTATTTTAAATTGTATAATTTTTAATTTTTAAAAAAGTATAATTATTGCAAGTTGCACTACTTTTTGTATTGGTTTTATACGTTTTATTGGTTATATAAGATGTACTTGTGAAATTTGCACAGTAAAAGTTCTGTATTTTGACTGCAATTGTCTTTGCATTCTGATTTAGATTCTTCATTAGAATCATGAGTGGCTCTTTGTAAACAGCATCATTTTCTGGGGCCATGCAAACCTGCATTACCACTAGTGTGGAGTTATTCTACATCATGACAGTAAAATAGAGCATCCTTAGTCAATGTACTGCAGCAATTCCTCTCTCAACCTGTAGAAGATGCTGAACATCTGATTATGCATGAGAAAAAAAATACTGTCATATACCGTGAAACCGTAAGAATTTTGAAAAATACCGTGATATACATTTTTGGTCATACCGCCCAGCACTACCTTGACCTATTCACTGCCCTCTTCAGATGTCAGGCCAGCGTCTTCAGACCAGTTATGTCAACTGTTATGCGTCTTCACAGACCAGTTATGTCAACTGTAATGCTGTCATTAGTTGGGGCTAATATTGTTGGTTTGTGCAATAGCCTGTTTCAGGAGTCTTCACAGGCATTAGAATGTCAGGTCATTTAGATGGACTTGGGAACTAATTCCCTGACCGTTGCATAATAATGCAGTTATTTGCAACCGTCTGACAGTCATAAATACAATGATCACTCTTCAGCCATAACCAGTCATTCTGTAGCCAACCTGTGGCATGCTGGTCTGTAGTTCTCATTCTGTAGCCCTGTGGCATGCTGGTCCGTAAGTGTGCCTCGCTTCATAGTGCAGACCTCCGCACCAGATCGTTAGTACTGTCTGTGTCATTCACAGCCACATTCCTGCCCCACTGGTCCACATTACTGCCCCACTGGTCCAGCTCAGAGCCACTGTGTCTTCAGACCGTATCTCTACATTTAGCCTACAGAGTCATACGTGCTGCTGACCGAATAGTTTACATTCCAGCACTGTCCACCGTCCCCTGTGGATCTTTGTCCCAGAGAGCGGGCAGAGAGCGGGCAGAGAGCGGGCATAAGGTGGGCAGAGAGCGGGCATAAGGTGGGCAGAGAGCGGGCAGAGAGCGGGCATAAGGTGGGCAGAGAGCGGGCATAAGGTGGGCAGAGAGCGGGCATAAGGTGGGCAGAGAGCGGGCATAAGGTGGGCAGAGAGCGGGCAGAGAGCGGGCATAAGGTGGGCAGAGAGCGGGCAGAGAGCGGGCATAAGGTGGGCAGAGAGCGGGCATAAGGTGGGCAGAGAGCGGGCAGAGAGCGGGCATAAGGTGGGCAGAGAGCGGGCAGAGAGCGGGCATAAGGTGGGCAGAGAGCGGGCATAAGGTGGGCAGAGAGCGGGCAGAGAGCGGGCATAAGGTGGGCAGAGAGCGGGCATAAGGTGGGCAGAGAGCGGGCATAAGGTGGGCAGAGAGCGGGCATAAGGTGGGCAGAGAGCGGGCAGAGAGCGGGCATAAGGTGGGCAGAGAGCGGGCAGAGAGCGGGCATAAGGTGGGCAGAGAGCGGGCATAAGGTGGGCAGAGAGCGGGCAGAGAGCGGGCATAAGGTGGGCAGAGAGCGGGCATAAGGTGGGCAGAGAGCGGGCAGAGAGCGGGCAGAGAGCGGGCAGAGAGCGGGCATAAGGCGGGCATAAGGTGGGCAGAGAGCGGGCATAAGGTGGGCAGAGAGCGGGCATAAGGTGGGCAGAGAGCGGGCATAAGGTGGACAGAGAGTGGGCTGAGAGCGGGCAGAGAGCGGGCAGAGAGCGGGCAGAGAGCGGGCAGAGAGCGGGCATAAGGCGGGCATAAGGTGGGCAGAGAGCGGGCATAAGGTGGGCAGAGAGCGGGCATAAGGTGGGCAGAGAGCGGGCATAAGGTGGGCAGAGAGCGGGCATAAGGTGGGCAGAGAGCGGGCAGAGAGCGGGCAGAGAGCGGGCATAAGGCGGGCATAAGGTGGGCAGAGAGCGGGCATAAGGTGGGCAGAGAGCGGGCATAAGGTGGGCAGAGAGCGGGCATAAGGTGGACAGAGAGTGGGCTGAGAGCGGGCAGAGAGCGGGCAGAGAGCGGGCAGAGAGCGGGCAGAGAGCGGGCATAAGGTGGGCAGAGAGCGGGCATAAGGTGGGCTGAGAGCGGGCATAAGGTGGGCAGAGAGCGGGCAGAGAGCGGGCATAAGGTGGGCAGAGAGCGGGCATAAGGTGGGCAGAGAGCGGGCATAAGGTGGGCAGAGAGCGGGCAGAGAGCGGGCATAAGGTGGGCATAAGGTGGGCAGAGAGCGGGCATAAGGTGGGCAGAGAGCGGGCATAAGGTGGGCTGAGAGCGGGCATAAGGTGGGCAGAGAGCGGGCATAAGGTGGGCTGAGAGCGGGCATAAGGTGGGCAGAGAGCGGGCATAAGGTGGGCAGAGAGCGGGCAGAGAGCGGGCAGAGAGCGGGCAGAGAGCGGGCATAAGGTGGGCAGAGAGCGGGCATAAGGTGGGCTGAGAGCGGGCAGAGAGCGGGCAGAGAGCGGGCATAAGGTGGGCTGAGAGCGGGCAGAGAGCGGGCAGAGAGCGGGCATAAGGTGGGCTGAGAGCGGGCAGAGAGCGGGCAGAGAGCGGGCAGAGAGCGGGCATAAGGTGGGCAGAGAGCGGGCATAAGGTGGGCTGAGAGCGGGCAGAGAGCGGGCATAAGGTGGGCAGAGAGCGGGCATAAGGTGGGCAGAGAGCGGGCAGAGAGCGGGCATAAGGTGGGCAGAGAGCGGGCATAAGGCGGGCAGAGAGCGGGCAGAGAGCGGGCATAAGGTGGGCAGAGAGCGGGCATAAGGTGGGCAGAGAGCGGGCAGAGAGCGGGCATAAGGTGGGCAGAGAGCGGGCAGAGAGCGGGCATAAGGTGGGCAGAGAGCGGGCATAAGGCGGGCAGAGAGCGGGCAGAGAGCGGGCAGAGAGCGGGCATAAGGTGGGCAGAGAGCGGGCATAAGGTGGGCAGAGAGCGGGCAGAGAGCGGGCATAAGGTGGGCAGAGAGCGGGCAGAGAGCGGGCATAAGGTGGGCAGAGAGCGGGCAGAGAGCGGGCATAAGGTGGGCAGAGAGCGGGCAGAGAGCGGGCATAAGGTGGGCAGAGCGGGCATAAGGTGGGCAGAGAGCGGGCAGAGAGCGGGCATAAGGTGGGCAGAGAGCGGGCATAAGGTGGGCAGAGAGTGGGCTGAGAGCGGGCATAAGGTGGGCAGAGAGCGGGCATAAGGTGGGCAGAGAGTGGGCTGAGAGCGGGCATAAGGTGGGCAGAGAGCGGGCATAAGGTGGGCAGAGAGTGGGCTGAGAGCGGGCATAAGGTGGGCAGAGAGCGGGCATAAGGTGGGCAGAGAGCGGGCATAAGGTGGGCAGAGAGCGGGCAGAGAGCGGGCATAAGGTGGGCAGAGAGCGGGCATAAGGAGGGCAGAGAGCGGGCATAAGGTGGGCAGAGAGCGGGCAGGGTAAGAGTCCTGTCCTGCGCCTCCACCGGCCACGCCCCCGTCTGAAACAAAGCTTTGCTTGTTTGTGGAATGTCATCGTTTTCCCTCTATTGTGCGTGCCTGTGGCCCTGGAAGTTTTTAATGAACGTGAGGAGGGCTGTCTGATCTAGATTACAGTGGCCTGCAGGAGAGCCGCTTTGCTGCGAGACGTGGCCGGCTCTCTGCTTGGTATCCTCGGTATGTGCATGAGTTGGACTCCCAGGTGGTCTCTTAAAGCACTTCTAAATAACCTGTCCTCTCCATTTTCCACACAGTCACATTCTCTCTGAGTAATGCAAGCCTGTTTACCACCAAGCTCTTTAACATTTGAAAAGCCATTGAGTTGTGTGACATGTATGTCTATAAATAATTCCATTCATTGCCCAGGGTATTTATGGTACGCTTGGCACAACTCTCTCCCTCTGCCTCTGCCTCTCTCTCTCTCTCTCTCTCTCTCTCTCTCTCTCTCTCTCTCTCTCTCTCTCTCTCTCTCTCTCTCTCTCTCTCTCTCTCTCTCTCTCTCTCTCTCTCTCTCTCTCTCTCTCTCTCTGAATGCCTCTATAGCAGCCCTGGTCATAGTTTCCTTTTAAAATATGTTCATGACACTGTGTAGGGATAGTTATGGTCATTTTTGGGGAAGATACAGTAAATCTGGAGATCAACTTGTTACACATGAGGACATGTTTCTTAATACCCTTGCTGATGTTACTGTAAATGGGGTCTGGTAGGCCTAGTGCTTTTGTTCTTTATACTGTATATGTAGCCTAAAGGGTACAAACCATGTCTGAACTAAATGCTGCTTTAGTGCGGATGGGTCAGAAAGGTTGAAGGAACCAAATTATTTTGCATTTTTAAATCTCCCCAGGTTAGATAGTTAGTACTCTACCATTCCAAAGGTTTGCTAGTTAGTGCTCTCTACTATTCCCCAGGTTAGCTAGTTACAGTGCATGAAAATGCACTGTACTGTTCTTCCTAGGCAACTTCTTCTTCTTATTACAGTGCATGAAAATGCACTGTACTGTTCTTCCTAGGCATTTTAATATTATTATTCTTCTTCTAACACAGTTAATGCAGCTTCAACCGTTTAACGTAGAAACTTCATTCAAACTATGTTACGTAGGTCTTACTTAGGACATGTGGGCTTTGTATTTTTCAGCTTTGTAACTTTTTAAACTATTAATTAAAAACTAGTCAAAATTTCCCCATAGACTTAACATGGGCTGATGACATCACAATAGAGCCGTTAAGCAATTAGAATCCTATGGCAGGTGTTCGGGCCACCTGGACCAACTGCCAGTCTCAGGCTTTAAGCATACAAACTGGCCCTATTAAGACTACACATCCTGTTCAACTGCTTCCTCTGCCAAAAACTGTTTCAAAATAAAAGTCCTCACTACAATATTTCACTGTTAAACAATTCAACCCTTTAAACTACTGAACTTTTCAACTGTTCAGCCATTGTAACTGTTTGTCTGCTTGTCATCAACTATGACTCCTACCCACTGTAGCTAGTTGGCTAAGTTAGCTAAGTAACATGGTTAGCATAGTTAGCATAGTTAGCATGTTAGCATGCTAGTTAGCATAGTTAGCAAAACTGCTAAAAACGATTAGCTAAGTTAGCTAAGTAACATAGTTAGCATAGTTAGCATGTTAGCATGTTAGCATGTTAGTTAGCATAGTTAGCATAACTGCTAAAAATGATTAGCTAAGTTAGCTAAGTAACATGGTTAGCATAGTTAGCATGCTAGCATGCTAGTTAGCATAACTGCTAAAAATGATTAGTTAAGTTAGCTAAGTAACATGGTTAACATAGTTAGCATGCTAGCATTGTTAGCATGCTAATTAGCATAGTTAGCATAACTACTAAAATGATAAGCTTGGTTAGCTAAGTCACATGGTTAACATAGTTAGCATGTTAGCATTGCTAGCATAGTTAGCATGTTTAGCAAAACTGCTAGAAAATGTTAGTTAAGTTAGCTAAGTAGTATGGTTAGCATGTTAGCATTGCTAGCACTGCTATAAATCATTAGCTAAGTAGCATGGTTAGCAGAATTAAAAATCTTAGCATAACTGCTAGTAAACATTAGAGCCATTCCAACTTTCAGTTATCACCATTAAACTATTTGAATATCAACATTCATTAAACTGCTAGAGAACGTTAGCTAAGTAGCATGGTTAACAGGTTAGCATTGCTAGCACTGCTATAAAACATTAGCTAAGTAGCATGGTTAGCATAGTTAAAAATCTTAGCATAACTGTTAGCAAACATTAGAGCCATTCCAACTTTCAGTTATCGTCAAATATCTACCTATACACAGCCATTAAACTATTTGAATATCAACATTCATTCAACTTCCAGTCTGTCAACAACTTTTAAACTATTTACCTTCAACTTTTAAACGGTCTACTTTTAAACTATCATTAAACTATTTATTAAACTAGCTGTCTATCAACAACTTTTAAACTATCTACTGTCTATCAACAACTTTTAAACTATCTACATTCAGCTTTTAAACAGTCTACTTTTAAACTATCAACTTATTATTAAGCTATGCAACCACCATGTCTATCCTAGCATCACCATAGTAACCATCTCTGTATTATCTGCTTTAACTATACATGATATTTTACATCACAACTTTAGCATTTTCATGCACTGGTAATTCCTTGGAATTGCATTTCTAGTTAGTACTCTACTATTCCCCAGGTTAGTTAGTTAGTACTCTCTACTATTCCTCAGTTTAGTTAGCTAGTTAGTACTCTACCATTCCACAGGTTAGTTAGCTAGTTAGTGCTCTCTACTATTCCCCAGGTTAGTTAGCTAGTGCTCTCTACTATTCCCCTGGTTAGTTAGCTAGTTAGTGCTCTACTATTCCCCAGGTTAGCTAGTTAGTGCTATACTATTTCCCAGGTTAGTTAGCTAGTTAGTGCTTTACTATTCCCCAGGTTAGTGAGTACTGTCTACTATTCCCCTGGTTAGTTAGCTAGTTAGTACTCTACTATTCCCCATGTTAGTTAGTGCTCTCTACTATTCCCCAGGATAGCTAGTTAGTGCTCTACTATTCCCCAGGTTAGCTAGTTAGTGCTATACTATTTCCCTGGTTAGTTAGCTAGTTAGTGCTCTCTACTATTCCCCAGGTTAGTTAGTTCAGTGGTTTTCAAAGTGGAAAGTTTCAAGTGGGGGCCACGAGGGGGTGCCAGGGGGGCCTCAGCAAGTTGGAAGGAAAAATAAAAGCAACAAATAAATACATTTGAAAAGTTTAAAATATACCTATTACTATGAGGATTGTTATACAATGGCATTATAATAATGTGACTCATCTGAACATTATATTTCCCATTATAATGACTAATAGTAGAGCGATAGCTCTCGTATAGCAGAAAGCCCGAAATACAATTTTTACACACTGTATGCTCCATCGCGAAGTGCTTGTGGCTAAAATAATTATTAGGATTAGCTTAATGTATTTTTACATTTGCCGTAGTATTGTCGATGGGTTTAATAACACATCAAGGGGGTCCTTGGCCAGAACCTAGTGGTATTTGGGGGGCCTTGTCGTGGAAAAGTTTGGGAACCCCTGAGCTAGTTAGTACTCTACTATTCCCCAGGTTAGTTAATTAGTGCTCTCTACTATTCCCCAGGTTAGCTAGTTAGTTAGGTAGTACTTTATTATTCCCCAGGTTAGCTAGTTAGTACTCTATTATTAGTTAGTACTCTCTACTCTGCCCCAGGTTAGTGAGTCCCCAGCTCTGGGCTGCCCCAGTGTCAGATTTGGGCTGTTCCTGACTCGGCTGCGCTCTGCAGGATGACATCATTAGCTTCTGTTGCCCCTCCCCTCTCCAGCGCTGACCGCTCGTGTCCGACTCGCTCCTCTCCCCTAGACGCCAGACGGAGAGCCTGTGGCTCGGTCACTGATAACCTTTCCAGACCGTAACAGATCAGGCCCGAAGCCGCGCCACATCCGCGCCGGGAGTTTGCTGCTGCCGCCGGCGTCTGCTGTGGCTGGCAGCCGTAATGATGCCCCTTGTCACGGCCACTGGCAGAGCGGCTCTGATTGGCTGTGATTCGTTCTCTCCTCGAGACAGACAGCGCTCTCACCACTCCCTCCCATTTCCAGAGCGCTTCATTCGGGGGACCGAAAGCTCCGACTGAAAGCTCCGATATGAGCAGGATTTGAAAAAGCCGACTTTTAGAACCCTCACTTTCATAGCATACCTATCGACCTGCTGTTTCAGCAACGCGGCTCTCGTGAGATTTTAATTTACATTACTGTTAACCCAACTACTGTTAACAAGGATAGTGGATTTGGCTTGAATCATGGCTCCTAAGTACTTAGCATACCTTGACATTTTGTCCAAGCTCTTGGAAGGCTTTATATTCTTTGTCACAACCCCCCCCCCCCCCCCCCCCTCTCTCTTCCCCATCATAGCATTTTTCGCTTTGTCTCACGATAATTAAATTGGGACACTTTTACTCTTTTTTTTTTTCCCCCCTTTTTTCGTGTGTCTTGTCTGAGTCTGTATCTCCTGGCTCTTCAATTAGTCCCACTGAGCCCTGAAGCCACTCGTCTAGGCTGGCTGCCACACAGGAGGTAGCAAAGCGTGGTGGTGGGTAGGGGTGGTGTTTAATAAGACGTGGTAGTGGGCAGGGGTGGTGGTGGGCAGGGGTGGTGTTTAATAAGACGTGGTGGTGGGCAGGGGTGGTGTTTAATAAGACGTGGTGGTGGGCAGGGGTGGTGTTTAATAAGACGTGGTGGTGGGCAGGGGTGGTGTTTAATAAGACACACGCTCTCTCTCTCTCTCTCTCTCTCTCTCTCTCTCTCTCTCTCTCTCTCTCTCTCTCTCTCAACTAACTGCCTTTTGGCCGGTCTGTTTCATGTTTGTTTGAAGCTGATGAAAATAAAGGAGAGAGATAAAATAAAGGAGAGAGAGAGCGTGTGTGATTCATACAGCTCAGGTGCGCATCTTGCTTTCTCACATATTACATATATACGCTCTTATACACATATTACATATATACTCTCTTATACACATTGAAAGTAATTGTGGTGAATAATTACTTAATATTAATTTTAGACTGGCGAACTTCAGGAAAAACTCAGGAATCAAGTTTATTCTGTTACAAGCAGAGAGGGTACAAAAAAAGGTCTATGGTCTATGTAGGCCTAGGTTGGCCTGTAGCCAACTTCTCCTCTCTTCCGCTCTACATCCTTAGTCCAAGTCTAAAAATCTAAATCTGACAAAAATTGCAGTTTAGTTACTTTTAAATGCTTTAAACAAAGAAGAAAATGGCGCCAAAAACAAGCCCACTTGGTTGGTTCTCCACTTGGTATCAGACACACCTACTCACACCCACTTCACACCTATCCATTCTTATCAGAATAGCATGAAGAGAGATATCATATATATCAGAAATATCACTTATAGAATGTTCCAAACATTCTCACAATCAAATCATTACAATCCTTGTACTGAGACTATCAGAATGATACCAAACATGAATACATTTACATTTCATGACACATGGATACATTATATCAAGGAAACATCCTTTGTCCTGTGTAACTGATAGGCCTTGAACCACCACATTAGCATTTGATTGGGGGAGGGGAGGGTGTCTTTGTTTTAAACCAAGAAGGGTCACATGGCAATTCAATTATTAATAATTTTAACCGTAAAATTATTGCTATCAACATATTACATATATACTCTCTTATACACATATTACATATATACTCTCTTTCTCTTATACACGTATTACATATATACTCTCTTATACACATATTACATATATATTCTCTTTCTCTTATACACGTATTACATATATACTCTCTTATACACATATTACATATATACTCTTATACACGTATTACATATATACTCTCTTATACACATATTACATATATACTCTCTTTCTCTTATACACATATTACATATATACTCTCTTTCTCTTATACACATATTACATATATACTCTCTTATACACATATTACATATATACTCTCTTATACACATATTACATATATACTCTCTTTCTCTTATACACATATTACATATATTCTTTCTCTTATACACATTTTACATATATACTCTCTCTCTCTCACACATATTACATATATACTCTCTCTCTCACACACACATATTACATATATATATACTCTCTCACACACACATATTACATATATACTCTCTCTCTCACACACACACACATTACATATATACTCTCTCACACACATATTACATATATACTCTCTCTCACTCACACATATTACATATATACTCTCTCTCTCTCACACACATTACATATATACTCTCTTATACACATATTACATATATACTCTCTCTCACACACACATATTACATATATACTCTCTCTCACACACACATATTACATATATACTCTCTCTCACACACACACACACACACACACACACACATTACATATATACTCTCTCTCACACACATATTACATATATACTCTCTCTCACACACACATATTACATATATACTCTCTCACACACACACATATATTACATATATACTCTCACACACATATTACATATATACTCTCTCACACACACACACATATATTACATATATACTCTCTCACACACATTACATATATACTCTCTCTCACACACACATTACATATATACTCTCTCACACACACATATTACATATACTCTCTCACACACACATATTACATATACTCTCTCACACACACATATTACATATATACTCTCTCACACACACATTACATATATACACTCTCTCACACATATTACATATACTCTCTCACATACATATTACATATATACTCTCTCACACACACACATATATTACATATATACTCTCTCACACATATTACATATATACTCTCTCTCTCACACACACACACACATATTACATATATTCTCTCTCACACACACATATTACATATATACTCTCTCACACATATTACATATACTCTCTCTCACACACATATTACATATATACTCTCTCACATACACATATATTACATATATACTCTCTCACACACACACATTACATATATACTCTCACACATATTACATATATACTCTCTCTCACACACACACACATATTACATATATATATATACTCTCTCTCACACACATATTACATATATACTCTCTCTCACACACACATATTACATATATACTCTCTCTCACACACACATATTACATATACTCTCTCTCACACACACATATTACATATATACTCTCTTATACACATATTACATATATACTCTCTCTCACACACACATATTACATATATACTCTCTTATACACATATTACATATATAATCTCTCTCTCACACACACACACATATTACATATATACTCACACACACACACATATTACATATATACTCTCTTTGTCTTCTCTTACTCGCTCTCTCTCTCTCCCCCTCAGCATCACCTCTTTCTCTCTTTCATAACTTGCAGCTCATCACTGTTAAGGTGTGTGTGTGGTGTGTGTGTGTGTGTGTCGTGTGTGTGTGTGTCGTGTGTGTGTGTGCGTGTGTGTGTGTGTGTGTGTCGTGTGTGTGTGTGTGCTTTCCACCAACAATTGAGTCATTGCTTTCCCTCTGTTAGCCTCATTTTTCTCTCACTCTCTGAATTTCTGTCCCTCTCTCCCTCCCTCCCTCTCTCTCGCTCTCTCTCTCCCTCCCTCGCTCTCTCCCTCCCTCCCTCCCTCGCTTGCAGGGAGGAAGAGATGGAAGTGATGATGGTCTGCAGGGAGAGTGACTCCATGGTGGACGCACATTAAAGCTGTTTCTGCCTCTCTTTTCTGCCAGTCCCGTGGACTCTTCTGCATAGCCTAGTGTGTGTGTGTGATCGTATGTACACTTCTGTTTGTGTGTGTGTATGTGATTGTATGTACACTTCTGTTTGTGTGTAATTGTAGGTTAGAATTGTTGTATGTGTGTGTGTTTATTTATGTCTGTGTGTGTCTGTATGTCTTTGTCTGATTGTATACACGTATACTTGTGTTTGTTTGTAATTGTAGGTTAGAATCTTTGTTTGTGTGTGTGCGCCAGTCTGTGTGTGTGTTTGTGTGTGTGTGTGTGTGTGTGTCCTGTCTGTGTGTGTTTGTGTGTCTGTCTGTGTGTTTGTGTGTCTGTCTGTGTGTGTGTGTGTGTCCTGTCTCTGTGTTTGTGTGTCTGTCTGTGTGTGTGTGTGTGTCCTGTCTCTCTCTGTGTGTGTGTGTGTTGGGGGTGGGCTAGACTATGCTTTCTCCCAGCCCCTCTGTGGTTTGTGGTCTCTGTGGGGGAGTTCAGAGATGATGTGCCGGCCAGATTTGCTAGACAGGCTGACTGCAGACTACAGCCTGCAGGCCTCTCGGTTCTGTTGGTCCAAGCGCACATGTGTGTTGGCGTCTGGGCCGCTCCGCACCTACCACGGCGAGCCGCCCGGAGACCCTATCCACAGACGCTGCTCACGGCCGGGCTGGGAGGCTGGACTGAAGTCACCCCGAAAGTTTGATCCGTCTCAGCATGTGACTGACTTGCTTGTGGAGACTTGCTTGTGTGACGTCATAACACAACATGTGATGCCCTAAAAGTATTTTTTTTCTTTTAATGTGGATTGCAGACTCTGTGTGAATGGGATAGACCCATTTCTGTGTGCATTTCTCTGTGCATCTCTCGTTGTGGCGTGTGTGTGTGTGCATATCTCGTTGTGGCGTGTGTGTGTGTGCATATCTCGTTGTGGCGTGTGTGTGTGATGTGTGTGCATATCTCGTTGTGTGTGTGTGTGATGTATGTAAGTATGTAAGTATATATACTCTTTTGATCCCGTGAGGGGAAATTTGGTCTCTGCATTTATCCCAATCCGTGAATTAGTGAAACACACACAGCACACAGTGAACACACAGTGAGGTGAAGCACACACTAATCCCGGCGCAGTGAGCTGCCTGCTACAACAGCGGCGCTCGGGGAACAGTGAGGGGTTAGGTGCCTTGCTCAAGGGCACTTCAGCCGCTTCCTACTGGTTGGGGTTCGAACCGGCAACCCTCCGGTTACCGGCTGCCCCGTGTGTGTGTGTGTGTGTGTGTGTGTGTGCATCTCTGTGTGCATATCTCGTTGTGTGTGCATATCTCGTGTGTGTGTGTGTGAGAGATGTGTGTGCATATCTCGTGTGTGTGTGTGATGTGTGTGCATATCTTGTTATTGCCATCCGTTTGAGTGTTTCAGATGAGGAAACGTGTAATGACCTGGAGCAGGAAATAACAGTGAATCAGAAAAAGGCTTTTGTGCCATTACTCATGTTTCATAAATCATCATCCTGCAAGTTGTTCCAGGGTGGATGATGTGGATTATTTAGTGAAGTCAACATAAGCGACTTCAGCAAATGTTATTGGCAAACTTTTTTTTTTCCCCTTTTCTGTTTAGTAAGAGGGTCCGAAATGCTGCAGACTTAAAAGCCTAATAACTCCTCAAAGGGTTTTTTTGCAAGTCATTCCAGAATTATACATTGATTAGATCTAGAATATAGTGTCGTTTGAGTTCATTATGACATCATCAGACGGAACCCTCAATTAGAAACCTCAGCACATCTAAACGGATCGGAACCAGCGCTGGACCAGGCCCGCTTTGGAGTCGGCAGGCCTGTGGAAAGAATGTGTGTTCTCTGCATTAGTCATGTTGATTTGCACCCAAAGGAAGAGCCGCTTCAGCTGCTAGTGACGGGTGGATGTGTTTGTGCAGCGACAGGTGGATGTGTGTTTGTGCAGCGCCAGTGAAGGGTGGATGTGTGTTTGTATAGCGACGGGTGGATGTGTGTTTGTACAGCGACGGCTTTGGGGATTGTTTGGATTTTGAAAGGGTGTGGGAGAGCTGACATCACAGATTGGATGTGTGCTTCAAGGAGCTGTTTGCTCCAACCTGAAGAGAGACAGAGGAAGTTTAAAAGCTAAACACAGGCAGCCTACATGTATGGCTTCTTCTCTCTCTCTGTTTCTGTCCCTCCTGTTCTCTTCATCTTACTCCTCCCTTGTTCACTCGGAACCTAACGAAAAGGAAAAGTCTCTCCATCTTCATTATTCTGCCTCTCCCTCTTTATTCACATGACTGCAATATTTTACAGTATTGCCAAAGTGCAACAAGTAAATTAATCTCTGTCAGTCTCTCTCTCTCTCTCTCTCTCTCTCTCTCGCTCTCTCTCTCTCTCTCTCGCTGTGTTTTCTCTGATGCTCTCCATCTTGTTTAAGAGAGAATGATGCTGGCGTCTTTAAAGCTGTAAGAACTGGTAATGTAGATGGCTGGCTGAGAGCAGTGTTTCTGCAGCAGGAGAGTAAGGGTGAGGAGGAAGTGACCACTGAAGGCTTACGAGCTGGAAAGTTGAGTGATCACGCCTAAAGAATGATGACATCGAACATGATTTCAGCCCAAAACGTCTCTGCCCAGGAATCTCCTGATCTCTGGAGTCATATGATGTTCAGGCCTTGTGAGTCATGGCTCATCTGTAACGTGTGTGTGTGTGTGTGTGTGTGTGTGTGTGTCTGTGTGATGCTCATCTGTAACGTTTCACTCCATGTGAGGTGTTTTTTTTTTTTTATTGAGTTCCTGTGAACCGGTTCCTGCTGGGCCCCAGACTCTGGTGCCTGCCTGCCTGTGTGAGTGTGTAAAGGGACGGCCTGGTGTGTGTGTGTGTGTAAAGGGACGGCCTCATGGACTGATTTGTTTTTAATTCTAGAGGACCCTGTTCCCCCTTCCCCACCTATGTCTCCTCTTTGGTGGTGTGAGTGCCAGCCTGCGGGTGAAGTCTGGCAGACCGAGAGCTTCTCTGCGGTCTAGACGCCGAGCGAGCGATCGCGCTGCTGTGCTGACGGAACCCCATGAGTCATTTTGTCCGACCACCAGCGCGCCGTACGAGCAGAAGCCCTGTGGCGCACGCAGGCCGTGTCCTCAGATAGCCGCCACATCCGGGCCAAAGCCAAACGCTATCAGGACGTCACTCCGGCATGTTCCACTCTCTCCCAGTCCATTCGTTTGCGGGTCCAGCTCTGATTGGTCGCGGTGCCTGTTGGTTCACACATCAGCTTTTAAAGGCACATTAGGCACATGCTGTCTGATCGGACAATTGCAGCCGCCGTTTGCTAGTTGTCATTAATAGTGGACTGGACCAGAGTTTGCTGATCTGGTCTGGTCTTTGTGATCTGGCCCGCATGTGGACCAGAGTTTGCTGTAAATCATCTGCAGAGTTTGTCTCCATTAGCGCTGATCTTAATTATGACCGCCGCGCAGCGAAGTCAGGTGAGGTGGTGTAATTGAAGGTATCTGTGACCTAACATAGTCAAAACTGCACGAAATTGGAAGTGTAGGATCATTATGACACCCTCTGTATGCACTCCAAGTTTGGTGGAATTCCGTTCATGGGGGGCCACACAATAAATTAATTTATGTTACTATACACCAACTGGCCTGTAGGTGGCCGGAGACAGTTTTCTGTGAATATCTCGAGAACCGTTGGGCCTAGGAGGTCCACCTTTTTTATGTATGTTGGTCTTAAGGGGGCATGTCAACCCATCCCATTACCACTTATTTCATGTATAGCGCCACCTAGTTAAAAATTAAAAAGCAAAAAATTAGGTGTTTTCATCACAATATCTCTGGCTGACAAGGTCAAAACTGCACAAAATTAAAAGTGTAGGATCATTATGACACCCTCCGAATGCATGCCAAGTTTTGTGTACTTTCGTTCATGGGGGGCCTTACAATAAAATAATTTATGTGTACATTTAGTGACGTACACCAACAAGGATTCCCGGGACACTGAAAGACCGGGGTACACAAAACTTGATGGGCATGTACCCCCACATGGATAGCATGGAACCGTCATTCTTCGTTTTGATCTGTAGCCCTCCCCCGCTGGACTGGACCCCCTGAAAGGAGGGTAGGGCAGACACAGTTCTCTGTGAATATCTTAAGAACTGTAGGGCCTAGGATGACCAATTTTTTCCGTATGTTTGCCTCCAGGGGTCATGTTAACCCATTCCATGTGCACACATGTGCATAAACAGATACACACGCACACACATACATTTACAGTAATCATACGTATGACACATACTCACACAGTAGACATATGTACGCATGCATGCACATGCACAAACACACATACGCAGGCAAACACACAAGCACGCACATACACACACACACACACACACACACACCCACACACATAAACACAAATTTGTACACGCACACATGCACACAATTCAAGAATTTTTCCCGTCATCTACTCCCTGAATTTTTGGTCATTGATACCCGGGACACCGAACCACCGGGGTACATGAAATTTGGTGGGTATGTAGCCCCACTAGACTTTTACGGAAAAATTTCATTTCGTCCCCGGGGACCACCACCACCCCCCACCCCCGGCATGGAACTGACAGATGTTTTTGTTTATAAATACATAAAAAATAAATAAATAAATAACATTATGCTGATACCTTTTGCTTTTCCCAAATACAATGTAGCCTACAGGTGTAAGTGATCTTTCATCAATCCAGTTGCAATGGATGAACTGTGATGAACTGCCCTACTTGTGATTGTTTAGAGATTTTAAAGGTTTTATAACAATGCTACATCTTCTTTGGCTATTCTACAATCTATTCACCTTTTCAGCACCAGTAGGCTACTTTCTGTGCAGCCACACACACACACTCAGGCATGCCAAACAAGCATACACAAAAGTTTCAAGAGTGGGGGATGGAGTAAAATATGGAGACAAATTGAAGTGTGATTTATTTTCGCGGAACGGATGTACAGGACTGAGCGGCGGTCATATTTTGTACCGCTGTGCGGTACATCTAGTTGTACACATTATAGCCATGATAATGAGACCCCTAATTGCTAATGGGTTCGTCATGACTGACTCCTGCCAATTCATCAGCCCCCATTATAAAGAGAAGCCCACCAAAACAACACTGGTTAATTTGAATGCGGAGTGGAACGCTCCAATCATTAATGACTACTCTTACCTCTCCCTAAACCACCACTCTCCACTCTACCCCCAACCACCATACTCTACCCCCAACCACCATACTCTACCCCCAACCGCCATACTCTACCCCCAACCGCCATACTCTACCCCCAACCGCCATACTCTACCCCAACCACCACTCTCCACTCTCCCCCCCCAACCACCCTTGGCAATGGAGCCATTCAGGCCATTTGTCTTGTGCGTGTGCGTGCGTGCGTGCGTGCGTGCGTGCGTGTGTGTGTGTGCGTGCGTGCGTGGTCTGAAGTGTAGTACATTCCGGGCCCTATACTCCTGGGGGCCTGATGGGGGTGCTTTATTGGCATTTAGTAACGTGAAACCAGAGACCTCTGAGCCAACACTACCCACTCAGTAATGCCTCCACACGACTGTATACCCACGAGAAGAGCTGACCTTGAATGTAGTGACCCACAGGTCAGCTCCCTGCTCAGTGTTGTTCTCTCGTCTCGTTTGTTTGTTTGTTTGTTGTGGCAGATCTGCACAATGCTGCAAGTCGAACACACCCACTGATTTGACGCTACCGGAACACAAAGTGAGTCAATGCACTGCCTTCAGAAACAGCCCTCGTTATAGCCTCTCTGTGCTCTTTCAACGTTTACAGGACTTCAGTTTGTCTGTAGGGACCCAGTCAATGCTACCACCGAAGTGGACGGCCATTTTGAGCCTTGCCAGTGGTTTGAAAATAGTCATTTATTTTGACGGGGCCTCATGCCCACTGCTGCTGGCTATAGACCATTTCATTGCTAATGCAAACAACGGTCCAGTTGAAAACTCCTCTGATTAATGTCATTCTGTTCCCAAAAGTGTATCTGTCTGTGAATTCGCCTGCCTCTCTACTCCAAGTCCATGTGGTTCAACAGACGCTTTCGAAGCTTTTAAGCGCACAAGTCTTGCGCTTCACAGCCTATTTCAAACAACAAGGAAATCCTTTCCCCTGGTGATCTACTCTGGACCTTCTTAGCGTGACTCTGGGGACGGCTTTCTGTTATTCCCAAAGATCTGCTCTTAAGGCGAGACACGGCAGGTGAAAACATTTTATGCACTGGTCAATTTCGAGATTTTAAGCTAGTCTGTTACCTTAGCATGTATTCTATCACACTACTACAACAAAAAATTCTTACACAAGATTTACACATTTAGGTGTTAATTTTTCAACATCTATTATCTGAACACAATGAAAACATAATTTTGAACCTGGCTGTATCTCATATTAATGTAAGTAATCAACTGGGTAAGTTTCATAGTGATATCTGCTTGTTACAAATTTTACCCTATTCACCTGTAGTGTCTCGCCTTAAGGACTAGTCTGTAAAGAAAAGAAAGGAAACAGATTCCGGCTTTACACCAGAAACGACCGGGATAAAAAAAAAACTCACTTTGAAATGGGTCTGATACTTACTGATCGGCACAGAAGTACAGAGCCAGTTCCACTGTAAAGAGGGATTGCTTGCCAGGGTGGATATTCATTGACATCAGCTTGGCTTCTACAAGTATACCAAACTTAATTACATATAGCCCCTAGTGTTGCACAGTGTATTGATACTAAAAAGGTATCACGATGCCTTCACGCAAAAAACGATACGATTTCCGACGTTTTTAGAATCGATACTTTATTAAAATTAACGTTCTGTGTCTGCGTGAACTGCTGCTCTCACTGCTCCTTGCACGCATCTAGGCAAGTGGGCGTGTCAAGCAGGCAGCTCTGAGTGAGTGAGTGCGCAGCCAATGTCAACATACAGTAGTTCTTTGCCGACCGTCCTCGGCCTTGTGGCTAAAACAAAAGGTGAAGTGAAATCTGCAACTATTTCGGATACATCGCGAATAGTGAAGGCAAGCCATCAGGTACACAGAGGCCCGTTTGTGAAATATGTTTCATTTAAAAGCAGTAGGCTACGCATGGAACTTGGCTAAACACCTCGCAGACATATCCCAACATTTTTGTTCAAAGAACGACAGGTTAACGAATATGCTATAGAAAACACGACTACATGGTTAGTGCCAAATTCTTCTCTTCTGTTTTAGTCTAGCCTAAGTGAAACGAGTATTGTTCTCTGGGATAAAGCAAACCTTCCTTCATCAATGAATTTTGACGAGACATAACGAGCTGTAATCATAGGGTGCTAACGTGATGAAAGTGCAATGTTCACGCCAGAATAACATTACCATAACTTGTAAACAATCTATTTCATGTTCGGTCAGTACTACTGGTAATATTTGTCATGGCATGTAGACTGCAATTTGTTCAATAAGTATTGCCCAGATGTAGGATAGGCTACCCGAAATGCGCTAATTAAAGCCCACAGCATATAATACACCAAAGCGTGTTGAGTCCTAATAATAATAGCGGCTTATTGTTACCTGGTAGCAAATCATGTTATCAAAGAAATAGACAAAATGTAGGAATGCACACAGATATATTGCAACAGGTAATGGTGTAGGCCTATCTGACGGAAGACCTGAGTGGTTGGAACGTCGTACTTGTACACTGGGCGCAAAGAAGACTATCCTCACATTTTTCCCTTTGCAACTGTCAAAGACATCCCATGAACACGGGAAGACCTAGGGAAGCCTATACTGTACATCAGATGGCCTAAAGATTAGGCCCCTCTGCATAGCATTCAGTGATTTGCATGCAGTAATTTCAACACTGACCTTGATCTAGCCTAGTTTGGCTATTTAAACCCCCCCCCCCCCCCCCACACACACACACGCACACACTCTCTTAGTCATGTATCCGGAACGATCATCCACCAGGTGTTTTCTGGCTTCCACAATGTTGGGATCAGAAGCTCAGCTGCCTTTATCTAGTTGGCACAGGACACTGCGTGGGGGCACAGGACACTGCGTGGGGGCACAGGACACTGCGTGGGGGCACAGGGCGGCACAGGACACTGCGTGGGGGCACAGGGCGGCACAGGACACTGCGTGGGGGCACAGGACACTGCGTGGCTAGTTGGCACAGGACACTGCGTGGCGGCACAGGACACTGCGTGGGGGCACAGGGTGGCACAGGACACTGCGTGGGGGCACAGGACACTGCGTGGGGGCACAGGGCGGCACAGGACACTGCGTGGCGGCACAGGACACTGCGTGGGGACACAGGGTGGCACAGGACACTGCGTGGCGGCACAGGGTGGCACAGGACACTGCGTGGGGGCACAGGACACTGCGTGGGGGCACAGGGCGGCACAGGACACTGCGTGGCGGCACAGGGTGGCACAGGACACTGCGTGGCGGCACAGGACACTGCGTGGGGACACAGGGCACTGCGTGGGGACACAGGGCACTGCGTGGCGGCACAGGGCACTGCGTGGCGGCACAGGACACTGTGTGGCACAGGACACTGCGTGGCAGCACAGGACACTGCGTGGGGACACAGGGCACTGCGTGGGGGCACAGGGCACTGCGTGGCAGCACAGGACACTGCGTGGCAGCACAGGACACTGTGTGGCGGAAGTCAAAACGCAATCTGACCCCCTCCAGCCGCCTCATTTGGAGATCACTGGGGCCTCCTGCAGCGTCACAAAGTAGTCACTCCAGCAGCAATGAGGTCACTTCCTCCTCACCCTTACACTCCAGCAGCAATGAGGTCACTTCCTCCTCACCCTTACACTCCAGCAGCAATGCCGCTCATCCCATCCTCCATCAAAGGCTTGCAAACTTGTTGGGTTTGTGTCGGTCCAGTTTGCTTTTCTGTCCGATGATGAGCATTTTTTGAAGTTGTGTCCTTAGTACTTACAAGTAGTCCCTTCAGATTTTCTAGTAAAGAACCTTAGTTCTTATTAGTCCCTCAGATGTTCTTAGTAAAGAACCTTAGTTGTTACTAGTAGTCCCTGTATATCATATGTAGTATGCAGGTGGTGATAGTTGGTCATTGGTGTGATTTTTTTTTTAAAAATGTGACCTTAACTGTCTGCCTTGCTACCGTAACTGCTTTCCTTAAGTCCACCTAAACGGTCTTCTAAACACACGTGTGTGCGTGTGTGTGTCTGTGTGTGTGAGAGAGAAGGGCATATGAACCAACTGAAAGGTTTGTGCCTCCTGTATCTGCGGACACCTGGCGTTTCTTTCACGTGTGCTGATGGAAAGCTGAGCGAAGCAGTTTGCGCAGCTTAACCCCCCGAGGGACAGGAGTACCCTTGGCTTCAGGACATAGGAATTGTCTGTGTCACTGTTTTCTTGACCTCTGCGTCCTGTGGTGGTCTCCAAGATGCACTGTGCATTTTAACATGTGTTTAATAGTCCGTGCAGGACACAGGACTGCGCTCATCAATTTATTTTCCTTTTTGTTTATGTGTGCACAAAAGCCATTCTGTGGGTATACAACATTAATTTAGTCTGTGGCACAGGAGGGAGAGAGAGAGATGTTCTGATATGCTTTGAGAGGGAGTGAGAGAGAGGGAGACTGAGAGAGGGAGGGAGACATGTTCTGCTTTGTTGAATCTGTCTCTTATCTTCCTCTCGCCATGGCGTCCAATTAAGGACAACAAGCGGCTCCTCAGAGGCACCTGATTGTGAGGTTACTGATGGACCTCAGCGATCGTCTGAGCTTCCTTTTAGCAGTGTCCTCTGTTTTAAGGGGGCAGTGGCGGAGGAGGCTGTGATTATTTTTAGACTCCCTCTCTCCCAAGAAACCAAGGGAGTTGGGAAATAAAAGCGTCTTCCTCCCTTGAGAGCTGCTTACTAATGTATGGCCATTTGGAGAAAACTGAGTCAGACTTTCAGTTTGTGCTGTCGGCCCCCTCGTTCTCCTCATCCTCTGTGACTGGAGGGAAGCAGTAGCAGCTAGCTGGCTTCAATCCGGCCCAGGTGAGGGGCCCAGGTGAGGACGAGGGCCATGTGCCATCTGTGCCTGAAGCACTCTTGACATTCATAATGAATCGCCTGGCATCTCTCCGCATGCCGTTCTCATCTCAGAGTCGTCCTCGTTAGTATAGTGGCAAGTATCCCCACCTGTAACGCGGGAGACCGGGGTTCGATTCCCCGATGGGGTGGCCGTGATCGTTTGGGCGGTGGTAGTGTAGTGGTTAAGGAGCTGGGCTAGTGTGCAGTAGTAGTGTAGGGTGGTGGTAGTGTAGTGTTTAAGGAGCTGGGCTAGCGTGCAGTAGTGTAGTGGTTAAGGAGCTGGGCTAGCGTGCAGTAGCGTAATGGTTAAGGAGCTGGGCTAGCGTGCAGTAGCCTGAAAGTTGTCGGTTCAATTCCCGGCTTCCACCATTGTGCCCTTGAGCAAGGCACTTAACCCCAAGTTGCTCCGGGGACAATGTGATCCCTTGTAATATAGCTGACATATGTAAGTCACTTTGGCCAAGAAGTGTCTGCTAAATGTAATGTAATGTAATCTCTGGAAGCAGGGCAGAGTCCAGAAACTCAAAGTTCAAATTCTTGTTCAGCGCGGTGTGTCCTCTCCGGCTCGCCGTCCAACAGCTCATTTGGCTCCGAGTGTTTCCCCTCGGCCTGGCTGAGCAGGGCCTGCCTCATTAATAGCCTATAACGAGCACGCTTCCTTTTAACGAGGATGGACCCATAACAACTACACTTCCTCTTAACGAGGATGGACCCATCACTCCTTCTCCTTCGCTCCTCTCTCGCTCATTCAGTCTTTTCTTTCTCTTTGTTTTTTTCTTTTCTGTTCTCTTGACACATTCGGTTCCTCTCAGTCGCTCCTCTGGTTGAGACGTTTATTTGAAAGGCTGGAGAGAGAATGTGGTTGGGGGGGTGGGGTTGTTGTTGGCAAGACAAACGGTTAGGCGGAATGTTTGGTGTCTGTTGCCAAGCAATGTGGAGGGTTTTGATTTACGATTACGTCTTGCGACCAGCAGCTTGTTGCAATTAGGGATGTGGTTGAAGGAAAGGGCCGGGTGGGCTGCTCTGCATGCGCCATCCTTGTTTATCTGTCGGACTTCCATTCCTTGACGTGCGTTTGCATTCTTAATTTTATCGATTTGCTTCCTCTTCCCTATTAATGCTGTCAGCTTTTCCCTCCCAATGTTGTCTCTCTCTCTCTCTCTCTCTCTCTCTCTCTCCCCCCCCCCTCCCTCCCTCTCCCCTCCCCCCCTCCCTCTCTCTCTCTCCCCCCCTCCCTCCCTCTCCCCCCCCCCCTCTCTCTCTCTCTCTCTCTCTCTCTCTCTCTCTCTCCCCTCCCCCCTCCCTCTCTCTCCCCCTCCCCCTCTCCCCTCCCTCCTGTGCACTCTCCTCTGCGTTCCTGCTCCTCCATGGTCTCTTCCAGTCATTGATCTCTGTATGTGGCGTGGCTGGTTTTCAGTGGGTAGACTGAAGAAGATGAGATCCAGATTGTGTGAAATGTAGCCCGGTTCTCTCTGGTAACGGAGAGGCCTGGCGTGGGTCCCTCTGCACAGGTCAGCTCACGGCCAGCTATTGTTGGGCTCTTTTGACAGTGCTTGTACACAATCCCCCACGCACATGCTCAGATGCATACGCTGAACTTAGGCTAGATAAATGAATGATATAGGTAGTATAAACCGTATTGAACACAGATGCAAACAATGAGCTTGGCTGGGGGTACAGGGTTGGTGGGGTTTGTTTTTTTGTTTGTTTGCTTGTTTGCGTAATTTAAGGCCATTTCAGCAACTAAAGCTATTTAAGCTATTTCAAAATAAAATGATCATCTTTTGGTTTTCAGAGCAAAATAATAAAATGCGTTTCACTGACGGGCATTTTACGAAACTGGCACGATGGAGGTTCTTCGCCACTCAATAGAAAGCCATCACTGAGTCTTGAATGTCCTATACGGCATCTAAAATTAACTACTTGATCGTGTCTCATTCACATGTTGGATGTTGACAATAATAGGATGGTCACTCCAGTGCCTGGAGACATGATCCAGAGCAGGGGGGGAACACCCCCCCCCCCCCCCCCCCCCACCCCCCAAAAAAGAGTAGGCCTATCTCTATGTAACATGATGTTTTGACATTGACATTGTAAACATTCTCTAAGAAGAGAGAAAAGCAGTTTGTAGTAAAGCTAACCAACGTCGTCTATAGCAGGAGAAAAAAAACAACGTGCAGGCTAATAACCAAATTAACTTCTCGGCGGGCCGGATTAAAGTGCTTGGTGGGCCCCTGATCTAGAGTCTGTAAAGATTAAAGGTCCTCTGTGTAACGTTTTCAGTTGTTTGTTAACAAAATCAACATTTCCCATTCATAAATGTGGCCTCATTCATGTTTAATTACCACCACCAACAGCTCGAAGCATACCTACTGGCTTAGAAATCCTCATTTACATTTACATAGCGCCATGTCAACTCGCCGTGTACATGCGCCATGTTAAAATACCGGTGGCCAGCAAGGGACATAATATGCGAAATACAGCTCGGTGTTTGGCGTCTGCATGCATAGAAAAAACATTAGCTTGGATTCATCTGCAGAATTTCCCTACATTCAGCAATGTAAGTTATGAGCCCATTTTCTACAAGTCTTATGTCTTCCTAACAATCCGACATTGAAATTGTATTTTCCAACAAAATAAATAAAGACAAAAATAACTTTATTTGCGATCTGATCTGTTTACTGTGCTAACGTTAGCTAGCTAGCTCTGTTTGAAAGAGTTTCATTGGCATCATACACAAGCAATGGCAATAAAATAGTACACCCAATTTTATTAATATGTTGTTATTGCTTATTCAAGCATAACTCTCGCCAAAATGCCTCCTAGGGTGTATTTGTGAATGTACCCTAGTCAAACTTTCATAAATGGAGTTTTGAATGGGAATCGCAGGGGCACTACTATTTTGATACGTGATCGCGTCAAAATCGCTGTTTTTAAAACCCTAAGAAGGCTCAACACGACATGAAACTTTGATTTAAGTATCAGTGTCTCTACACATGAACTTGAGCATTGAGAACATAGTTTGTGTACACAGAGTTTACTAAAAAGAAAGGTTTTGGACATGTCCATCTCTGTTCAGTACTAGCTCAGTCAGTAGCCAATTCAGTACTAGCTCAGTCAGTAGTCATTTCAGTACTAGCTCAGTCAGTAGCCGTGTGTGATGTCCATCTCTGGTGTGTGTGTGTGTGTGTGTGTGTGTGTGTGTGTGTGTTAATGGCATGCTTTGGGTTGTTTTGTTTTTTTTTTCCAGCACGCTCTGTGACTAAGCTGCACATAGTCATGGAAACAGTTTTCACTTCGAGCCTTTTCATGTGGCGATGGTGAGAGGAGAGATGGGCTGACGTCTGTGTGTGTGTGTGTGTGTCTGTGTGTGTGTGTGTGTGTGTGTGTGTGTCTGTGTGTGTGTGAGTGAGGGGGGGGTGGGGGGGGTTGCAGGACTGCAGCTGTTGCACTGTAATAAGACACACCGGTTGTCCTTATGTAGCCTTTCTGGTCTCCTACCAATAACCGCACACACCCACAAAGAGAGACATGTTTGCATGTGCACACACACACACACACATGCACACGCAAGCAGACACACACACACACACACACGCAAGCAGACACACACATACACAGAGAGACATGTTTGCATGTACACACACACACACACACACACACACACACACACACATACACATATGAGGGGCCGTCTAGGCCTTAATTCATACTTGGTCTTACACACACTATCATAATCTTGCACATACACCACTATATACCCACCTCCACCCTCAGCTACATAACATCCTGGACATTGGACCCACAATGGCCGCCTGCACTACTCCACTTGCACACTTGTACACTTTGCAACTTGTTGTTGTTGTCCTGAAAACACAACACTTCTGCTGCTCTTACATAACTTGCACCACTATGCCACTTTCTTTCTTACTTAGGTCAAACAGAACTACCCTAGCCTTTTATTGGCCTTTTTATTTATATTTTATTTGCACTAGTATTTTATTGACTGTCTATGCACAATTTCAACCAAATTTTGCTGCTCTTATTTTTTCATTATATGTGCCCTCTTATTTACTTATTTACTTCCTTTTTTGTTTACTTGAATGTTATGTTTGTCTGTGGACTTAAATTGGTAAAATATGTCTTGTCTTCACCGTGGGATAGTGAGAAACGTAATTTCGATCTCTTTGTATGTCTGGAACATGTGAAGAAATTGACAATAAAGCTGACTTTGACTTTGACTTTGATACTCATGCACACTCACTATTATAGTCATTTTACATGTATGTATGAGAGGGTATAGTCGTGTATGTGAGAGAGTATAGTAGTGAATGTGAGAGAGTACACTCCCCCACAGCCCCACTCCCCTCCCGCCCACACACACATCTTCACTGTCATCACTCACATACATTACATACAGTACTCTGCATGCAATAGTAAGTCCCTGCCCCCCCCCCCCCCCCCCCCCCCCCCCTACATACACAGCACATTATTTCATCAGGAAGCTTCTCCAACACACATCCCCAACATACTTACAGCACACTGCCCCCCCCCCCCCCCCCCCCCCAAATACACAGCACATTGTCTCATGAGGAAGCTTCTCCAACACACATATTGCACACTGCCCTCTCCCCACATACACAGCACACTATCCCATCTCCCCTGTCATCCCCCCAACACACACACCAAGACCCCTGGCAGTTGGGTTAGCCCCTTGAGCCGTGGATCTGCCCAAGGTTTCTTCCTTGGTAAGGGAGTTTTTCCTTGCCCCTGTTGCTCTTGGGTGCTCCTTGTTGGTGCCCCCCACCCAATCCCAATCCTCCCCCACCTTTTTTATGCAGCCCTTGCCACTTAATCTACTAAACCCCTCTTCTACTGCACTTTTTACCCCCCCCCCCCCATTAATGCACAAATAGGCTGACACCAGACATAATTTCACTGCATTTCTTACTTCCAGTAACTATATGCATGTGACAATAAACTTCCTTGTATCCTTGTATCCCTTGTATCCCTTGTATCCTTGTATCCTTGTATCCTTGTATAGTAGTGAATGTGAGAGAGTAAAGAGTATAGTAATGTATGTGAGAGAGTATAGTAGTGTATGTGAAAGAGTTTAGTAGTATATGTGAGAGAATATAGTAGTGTATGTGGGAGAGTTTGGTAGTGTATGTGAGAGAGAGTATAGTAGTGTATGCGAGAGAGTATACTAGTGTATGCAAGAGAGTATAGTAGTGTATGGGAGAGAGTTTAGTAGTGTATGCGAGAGAGTATAATAGTGTATGCGAGAGAGTTTAGTAGTGTATGCGAGAAAGTATAGTAGTGAATGCAAGAGAGTATAGTTGTGAATGTGAGAGAGTATAGTGGTGTATGCGAGAGAGTATTGTGGTGTGTGTGAGAGAGTTTGCATGAAACGGAAGGAGTTTGATTTCTCAGTTCCTGATTGGTTTGTCAATGTCACTTCTCTCTAGCTAGCCAATTAAAATCAAGGAAGGGGCGGGACCTACACTGTCAACAATGTTCGTGTAGACCTAGTGGTGGAGGAAAAAATCAGCCAAGTCCTATATGTGACTAAATATTAAACTACTACTGCAAACCGAATGCAAATTAGGCTACTAAGACATGAGGGGTGCCTATTCTATTGTAATTGCCTAGATACCAACTCCTTTTGTCTGGCGAAGTCATATTTTAGTGAACTGAGATCTGAAAGATTGCTGCCATTGCAGTTAGCTAGCATTCCAGCAACATTCCAAAAAGGACGTGCATTACAGTTTGGCTGGCAGACGTTTTTGGTAACCTTGTCTGCTGTTGCCAGTGACTCGTGAGCCTGTGTCCACATCGCTATTTTTGCACTGGCAGCCAAAGATTCTAGAACAGAGCTCCAGACAGCGCTCCTTTCATAGTGCTGCGGGTCAAGTGTTTATTGTTGCTAGGTTACCAAACTATCTAGCAGCAGCATGTCTTTGCTGCCTGGCTTAATGCTAACTAACTAGCTAACTGAAATGGCAATCTTTCAGGACTCAGTTCACTAAAATATGACTTTTCCAGACAAAAGGAGCTGGCATTACAATAGAATGTCACCCCTTGTGTCTTTGTAATTTGCATTCGGTTTGCAGTAGTAGTTTAATATTTAGTCACATAGGACTTGGCTGATTTTTTCCCCTACCACTAACGTTATGCGAACTGTGTAAATGCTAGGTCCCGAAGCAATTTTTCAGGACTCAGTTCACTATAATATGACTTCGCCAGACAAAAGGAGCTGGTAGCTAGGCAATTACAATAGAATAGGCACCCCTCATGTCTTTGTAGCCTAATTTGCATTCGGTTTGCAGTAGGAGTTTAATATTTAGTCACATATAGGACTTGGCTGATTTTTTCCTCCACCACTAGGTCTACACGAACATTGTTGACAGTGTAGGTCCCGCCCCTTCCTTGATTTTAATTGGCTAGCTAGAGAGAAGTGACATTGACAAACCAATCAGGAACTGAGAAATCAAACTCCTTCCGTTTCATGCAAACTCTCACACACACCACTATACTCTCTCACATTCACTACTATACTCTCTTGCATTCACTACTATACCTTCTCGCATACACTACTAAACTCTCACATAGACTACTAAACTCTCTCGCATACACTATTATACTCTCGCATACACTACTATACTCTCTTGCATATACTCTCTCGCATACACTACTATACTCTCACATACACTACCAAACTCTCTCACATACACTACTATAGTCTCTCACATATACGACTATACTCTCTCACATACACTACTATAGTCTCTCACATACACTACTATACTCTCTCACATACACTACTATACTCTTTACTCTCTCACATTCACTACTATACTCCTTCACATACACTACTATACTCTCTCACATACACGACTATACCCTCTCATACATACATGTAAAATGACTATAATAGTGAGTGTGCATGAGTATAGTGGTGTATGTGCAAGGTTATGATAGTGTGTGTAAGACCAAGTATGAATTAAGGCCTAGACGGCCACACACACACACACACACACACACACACACACACACACACACACACACACGCACATAGCCACACTGAGCCACAAACATGGGGACACACTCATGCAAACATACACCCTAAAGACCGCACAGGGGTGCACTCATACACACACGTGTGTAAGCATGCAGACACACACTCACCTCACACATGAATGCACTCTGAGCCACACACACACAGACACACACGTTTTTCCATGCAAACATAAATGTCTCAATAAGATGCAGTTGCACACGCGCGCACACACACGCACAATCACATAGTCACACTCTCTCTTCAGAAGCTTCATTTGCACTTTAATGACAAAAGGAAAAGTTGACCAAGGCAAAGCAGAGAGTGTGTGTGGGGTAGGAGGTCAGTTTAGTGCTGAAACCTGTTTTTGGGACCCGAGGTGGCTACTCAGCAGAATCAGCGCTCAGTCAGCCGCCCCGAGCTGCAGTCTCACTGTGTGCCTCAGGCTACCCTTCCGCAACTCTTCTGACGCTGTTTGTGTTTTTGTTTTCCCCTCTCCGTGGCTGGCAGGTGTTCTGTGTAACCAGGTGTTGGTTCCGCCGCGCGTCAGTGCGGTTCTGGGCAAGAACGCGACGCTGGCGTGTCGCGTGGAGGTGGACAGCAACCTGAGCCTGACCCAGAGCTCCTGGGAGCGCCGTCTGCCGTCCGGCTCGGTCACGCTGGCCGTGTACAACCCGCGGCTGGGCATCTCGGTTCCGCCCGAGTACGAGCGCCGCCTCTCGTTCCACTCGCCGTCGCCGCACGACGCCACCATCGTCCTGGAGGACGTGAGCTTCGCCGACGTGGGCATCTACACCTGCAAGGTCGCCACCTTTCCCCTCGGCAACACGCAGGCGTCCACCACAGTCAGTGTGCTGGGTAAGGAGTGTGTGTGTGTGTGTGTCTCTGTGTGTGTGTGTGTGTGTGTGTGTGTGTGTGTGTGTACGCATTCTAGGCCTCCTTCACCGTCAGTGTGCTGGGTAAGGTGCGTGTGTGTGTCTCTGTGTGTGTGTGTGTGTGTGTGTGTACGCATTCTAGGCCTCCTTCACCGTCAGTGTGCTGGGTAAGGTGCGTGTGTGTATCTCTGTGTGTGTGTCTCTGTGTGTGTGTGTCTCTGTGTGTGTGTGTGTGTGTGTGTGTGTGTCTCTGTGTGTGTGTGTGTGTGTACACATTCTAGGCCTCCTTCACCGTCAGTGTGCTGGTTAAGGAGCGTGTTTGTGTGTCTCTGTGTGTGTGTGTGTGTGTGTGTGTGTACGCATTCTAGGCCTCCTTCACTGTCAGTGTGCTGGGTAAGGTGCGTGTGTGTGCCTGTACTAGGGATGCACCGATCCGACTTTTTTTGATACCGATACCGATGCTTGGGCTTTGTTTATCAGTGGATATCTGATACTGATCTGATGCATTTGTTGAATTAATAAACTGTATACCTCACCATGAGGAAGAGATTAAAGGCATCAGGCTTGACTTTACCAAGCATTACTTTCCCTAACTAAACATTTATTTCCTAAGACAAAATGTAAAAAAATATTAATAATAAACAATAAACAATTGTGCGCCAGCAGCAACTTAGAGCAGCATTCAAGTTCACAGTTATTACCAAATAATAAATCTAACAAGTAAACATAAAGCACACATACTTTGTGCATTTTTCTCCCACCAAAAAACAGTTTTGTGCAGATAAAAATCCCATGCTAGTGATGTACATTAAAACACCCCTGCCAAAATAGTTCACACCATTAATCACCCACGAAACCCCTCTAGCATCAGCATCATGTAATGCATTAATTCTACCTACCACCAAGGATGAACAGAACTCATAATAGTCGTCAATGGTACAGCAGTCACCAAAATACCAGTAGCCTAGGCCTATGTGTGGTTCCTTAAAGTGAACCTGACGTCAGTGAGCGGAGAGTGAGTGGCCAGCAACAGTGTATGAATCATTTTCATATGAAGGAAACGCTCAATGCAGATAAACGACTAGAAGCTGAGGAAAAGCTATAGCGACCAAATCAATAATAGAGTTTGTGAGGGGAAACTTATGTTTAGTTTCAATTGCAGGTAACTGAATAAAGCTGCAACTTTTCGGACTGTATCTTGTGTCCGTCTACTCCGTGGCAAACAACCTGCTGCAACAGAAATAAAAGGGCTTAGCCCCGAAGGTTTTAAAAACTTGTCTTGAACTGAAGCAGGAATGACGTATTTCTTGGTAAGAATACAAAACCCAAGCAAACAAAATGCAAATTTCACACTAAAATACAACTAAACAAATGTATCTAGCTGCTACTCGTCCCACCAAAGAGTTTGTTTACATAGGCTACGCCTAGTTTGGAAATTAGGGATTTAAAAAATATCGGCGCAAATTATTGGCCATAATTCTGTTATCGGAACAATAATAATATTTTAATTTTTTCACTTATTGGCCAGTAATATATCGGCCGCCGATATATCGTGCATCCCTAATTTATAGCATCACAAAACAGAGTTCTGTGCTGTCAAGAATTCTCCAAAAGTGTGTTTGTTTGAGGGAATAGAAGGACACTTACCTCCCTTTCAGAAATACATTAATCAAGAGTTATATTTTCTGCATGTTTTATGAATAGAATAGAATAGGTCTTTATTGTCATGTTAAGTGCTCTCCAGTCAGTGCATCATTCATTGAGTCTATCAAAATATAATTTAAGTGGAATATAATTTGGAGGAACAAGGAGATGCCATACTGATGGGTTTGGAGAGAGGAAGAGAGAGAAGGAGGGAGAGAGGAGGAGGAAGGGAAGCATAAGGAGAGAAAGAAAGAGGCTAGATGAGTGAGAGTGGCTGAGAGGACATGAAAGCAAAAGCAAGGAAGGAAGGAAGGAGAGGAGAGGGGAGGAGGAGGAGGAGAGGAGACAAATGCTTTGCGATTGTTCCCGTGTGTAAGTGGCCAGAGAGAGAGAGGCGGGGGGGGGGGGGCAAGAGTAGAGCTTCACTTCTTAACAGAAAACCTAATGCCAAAAATATGAGGAAATACAGACATTATCATTCCATACATTAAAGTCAACCCTTCCTGAGTTTGATAGATAGATAGATAGATAGATAGGTAGATAGATAGATAGATAGATGGATACATACATACATACATACATACATACATACAACTGATTTCTTCAATCTTTGCATCTTGGTTGGCTAGTCTGACTTTCCGCTTTTTCTGCACACTCTTGGATTTGATAGAAGCGACTACTAGCGAGTCACAACGCAAAACTGCTAACGTTGATGGGAGGTGTAGTTTTTATGCTGCATTCGCGACGTGATTCTATGGTCTGCACCAGTAATGTTTCTCGATGTTGCGGTGTATTTTGTAGACAAACGTTGACATGGTTAGAAGTCCTTCGCACCAGTGCGCCTAAATATTTTTTTGCACTCGCACGGCATAATTTTTACTTGCATGTGCGAGTGAAATGGGCGCACTGTAGAGCCCTGCCCCCCCCCCCAAGGGGAAATTCAAGGTCTCAGTAGCATACAGACATCACACACAACATGCACTTACACAGAAATGGTAAATATAAGTATAAACATATAACAAAACTCCACTGTACAATAGACACAGTAGAAGATAAGAAATACAAATATACTATATAAATTAAATAAAAAAAATCCACAGTGTGCTTGAGGGTGATCAAGCATGAGATGCTTGCAGTGACAGGGCCAGGACTGGCCTGTAGTTCTGTGTGCATGGTGAGGTGCTCAAGAGAGTGAGTGTCATGGTGAAGGTGCAAAAAAGTCGTCCAACAGTGCAAGAATAAGGTCTAGAGACCAGCATAAATAATATGGACAAATAAGAGAGTAGAGTGTAATGTAGACAAGGTAATATAAAAAACTATGTCAGTGCAAGAATAGGTTGAAGTAATAGGGCAAATTAGGCTAAATTGCCTTACATGTGGAGAGAATGAGGATTTGGCCATTCTTACATTCTCGGAGAGAACAAGGATATGGGCCATTCTTGCATCGTTGGAGATGGCGAGGATATGACCATTCTTGCATCGTTGGAGAGAACGAGGATATGGCCATTCTTGCTACAAAATTTGTAGCAGCCTGCCATAACCTGAGGGACCGCCAGTGAGGCCAGTGCAAATTATCCAACCAAAAACACAAAGATCCTAATAACACATCTATCCGATTACTCTATTGTGAGACATTAAGAAAATATAAATGCGTACTAAGAACTAAGAAAGCCCAATACACCCATAAGCAACTGACACTAATTGAAGAGTCCATAAACACAAACAGTTTTTGGGACAACTGGAATCGCTTTAAAAAATCAAACCATCAAGAATTGGTGATTCAAGATGGAGAAATTTGGACGAACCATTTCCAAACCCTTTTTAAGAAAGTGGAATCAGACCAAATCAGGGACCAAGAAAATATAATAATTAAATTACAGAGCTTAGAGTCCTCAGTGAAAGACTACCAAAATCCACTCGACTCCCTCATCACAGAGCAGGAGCTTCTAACCCAAATGAACAAACTGAAGCCTTAAAAAGCATATGGACTTGATTGTATTTTAAATGAGATGCTAAAATCCCTTGACCGTAAGTTCAGAATGGTCATGCTCAAACTATTCAATCTTGTCCTGAGTGTGGGTTACTTCCCAGATATCTGGAACTACGGACTAGTTACACCAATCTTCAAGAGCGGAGATAAATTTGACCCCAGCAACTACCGGGTCATATGTGTTAACAGCAACCTAGGAAAGGTATTCTGTAGTGTTATTAATTTACGGCTCCAAAACTTCCTTATGAAACACAGTGTCCTGAGTAGAAGCCAGATTAGATTCCTAATCATCACTCTTGTGACCACATATACACCCTGCACACCCTAATTGCAAAACATACTCAAAACCACAACAAAATATTCTCATGCTTTGTTGACTTCAAAAAAGCATTCGACTCCATTTGGCATCATGGATTGTTTTACAAAATAATTGAAAGCGGTGTGGGTGGAAAAACATATGACATTGTAAAATCTATGTACTCAGTAGCTAAGTGTGACATCAAAATAGGATCCAAAAGAACCCACCCTCATCCCCCAAGAACGTGGAGTGAGACAGGGCTGCTCATTAAGTCCAACTTTATTTAATATATACATCAATGAGCTGGCAAGCATACTTGAAAAATCATCAGCTCCTGGACTTACTCTATATGACAAGTGAAGTCAAATTCCTGCTCTTTGCAGATGATCTTGTCATTCTTTCACCAACAGAAAAGGGACTCCAGACTCAACTAGACCATCTTCAAAAGTTCTGCCAGACCGGGGCCCTGGCTGTTAACACAAATAAAACAGAAATATTAATCTTCCAAAAAAGATCCGGATACCGGGGAAGTCTACCCATATTTAGATTAGGACCTAATGAAGTCGAACATGCACCAGAGTACACCTACCTAGGCCTTGGAATAAATAATAAAGGATCATTCAACATGGCAGTGTATGAATTAAAAGACAAGGCACGCAGGGCTCTTCATGCCATAAGAAGACAAATTCCTTTCGAAATCCAATCCAAATCTGGCTAAAACTGTTCTCATCAGTAATAGAACCAATTGCCCTT
>NC_055961.1:1237500-1280000 GCF_018492685.1 Alosa sapidissima
GTGTGTGTCTGTGTTACTGCCTGCAGACATGCAGTAGACATCGCAGCTTGTGGAGTGTGTCGTGTGTGTGTGTGTCTGTGTTACTGCCTGCAGACATGCAGTAGACATAGCAGCTTGTGGAGTGTGTCGTGTGTGTGTGTGTGTGTGTCTGTGTTACTGCCTGCAGACATGCAGTAGACATCGCAGCTTGTGGAGTGTGTCGTGTGTGTGTGTCTGTGTTACTGCCTGCAGACATGCAGTAGACATCGCAGCTTGTGGAGTGTGTCGTGTGTGTGTGTGTGTCTGTGTTACTGCCTGCAGACATGCAGTAGACATAGCAGCTTGTGGAGTCTATCTGTGTGTGTGTGTCTGTGTTACTGCCTGCAGACATGCAGTAGACATAGCAGCTCATGGAGTCTATCTGTGTGTGTGTGTCTGTGTTACTGCCTGCAGACATACAGTAGACATAGCAGCTCATGGAGTCTATCTGTGTGTGTGTGTCTGTGTTACTGCCTGCAGACATGCAGTAGACATAGCAGCTTGTAGAGTGTGTCGTGTGTGTGTGTGTCTGTGTGTGTTACTGACTGCAGACATAGACGTAGCAGCTCGTGGAGGTTTTCATCTCAGTCAACGTTTTGGTTGTGAATTGGTCACCCAGCTTCCCAGAGAGCTGCAAAGCAAAGCGATCTGACCACTGATTGCTATTCATGCTGCTCATGACTTTAGATTCGAATATGGATTACGATTGTACTGTGACGTAGTATTATCCCACAAGTCTCTCTCTGTCTCACTCACTCACTCTCATTCTCTCTCACTCACTCACTCACTCACTCACTCAAATCATCAGCTCCTGGACTTACTCTATATGACAAGTGAAGTCAAATTCCTGCTCTTTGCAGATGATCTTGTCATTCTTTCACCAACAGAAAAGGGACTCCAGACTCAACTAGACCATCTTCAAAAGTTCTGCCAGACCGGGGCCCTGGCTGTTAACACAAATAAAACAGAAATATTAATCTTCCAAAAAAGATCCAGATACCGGGGAACTCTCACTTCACTTCACTCTCTCTCTCTCTCACTCACTCACTCACTCACTCACTCACTCACTCACTCACTCACTCACTCACTCACTCACTCATGATGAAATCTAAGATGGGGGTTGTGGGTGCTGATCGATTGCTCTAATAATTTGACGTACTGTAGAAAGTAATTAGTGGCTAAATAAGGGCTGGGGAGAGGAAGCCCATAAATCAGTGGTCACCAACCTTTTTGAGCCCAAGATCCCTGACCTCGCCCTGAACAAAGGCAAGATCTACCATGAAGCGTCAAAAGAGAATCAAAGCTAAAATACTTGCAATTTAAGGCCTTTTAGAGAGAGAGAGAGAGAGAGAGCGAGATGTTTCCAACGAAGACAGACATACATGCTCACCCACACACACTACACACACTCTAAAACACAGACACACACACAGCTCTCACGCATGGTCATGTCATGTGGGAGACTAGAAATGCAGTCATCCTGTGGGAGGTACAGAATGCAATCTTGTTCTACTGTCTCTAACGCAACACAGTTTTGTTTTTAAGAATTGAGAGTTGTACAGGTCTCAGAACAGACTGCGACTGCAAAGTGGTGCTGTGTGTGTCTGCATCATGGGGTTACGTTCGGTTCAAGCAGACGTTGGTCGTCCGGTCCCACATTCACGCCGCTCCATTATTAGATTAACGTAAAATATGTGCAGGAATTTCTCGCATTATGATGGCTAGAGTTGCGGGTTTTGAATAAATCATTCGCTATACCCACAATCCCGCGCTGAAATTTAGGCCCTAAAACGCTGGCGAACATGCATGAATTTGGTGACTGTTTTTATTTTTCCTGTTATTCTCGGGATCTACTGAGCAAGTCCTAAAGATCTACAGGTCGATCGCGATCGACGGGTTGGCGACCACTGCCATAAATCATTGTCTGGTATTTCCTGCGGATTGTTTCAGTTCACACAATGACATCACACTGATGATGCCTGTTTTAGCCTCCGCTGAGCAGACTGTCTGGAGAGTGCGTGTTGGGAGTGTGCGTGTTGGGAGAGTGCGTGTTGGGAGTGTGCGTGTTGGGAGAGTGCGTGTTGGGAGTGTGCGTGTTGGGAGTGTGCGTGTTGGGAGTGTGCGTGTTGGGAGTGTGCGTGTTGGGAGAGTGCGTGTTGGGAGTGTGCGTGTTGGGAGTAAGGATGTAACGGTATGCAAATTTAACCTCAGAGTTATAGTGACCAAAACTATCAAGGTTTTCGGTATTATCGCGGTATTTTTAAACGTGTGTTCAATATGTTCAGAAAGCACTAATAGGCCTACACAAGCTAAAATAGTTTCAAAAAGTGTGACAGCATTTACTATATTACAAAATATAGACAAAACCTTATTAAAAAAGTGCAACATTTAACCAGGGCCGCTGGAACTCATTTCCACCTGGGCTCATGGGGGGGTGCTGAGGGGGGGTCATTTTTACTTTATTCTTTATTCTGGTGCAGGCCTACATCCTGACTGCACAAACAAACCTGGCTGAGCTGAGCATTCTTAATTCATAGCATAATGTTACCGTGGCATTGTGTGTTGTCCCATTCACTTTTTCCTTGGTCATGTTTAATTGGCTTTGTGCCACAGTTAAATCCATCAGTTAGACAACAGAATCAGTATGATACCAGTTTTGTTTCATTATACCAGGCCAACTGTATGTCAAAAGCAGGCTCGGATGAAGCTGGGAAGGATTAAACACACGGTTTCCACACCGTGGTAATCGGCCGTGATAATCATGATATTTGACATGAAAACGGTAATTGTGAACATTTTTATCGCGGTATACCATTATACCGGTGATGGTTACATCCCTAGTTGAGAGTGTGTGTGTGTGTTGAGCGTGTGTGTCTGGAGAGTGTGTGTGTTGAGAGTGTGTGTGTCGGCCAGCAGTGTCATCAAACTAAGACCTCATAACACAGACGCAGTTGTATGGATGTAGCACAGCTTTTGGGATACAATAACCAATATTCTTTTAAACGTTATATTGTTTTAAGATTAGGTGGGGTCCACTTATTTTTCCAAACCAGCATTGTTTCTTATTGTAAACATTGTTTTCTTGTTGTTTTTTATATTCTTTGATATATGATGTAATCTCTCTCTATCCCTCTCTTTCTCTCTATCCCTTTCTCCCTCTCTATCTATCTATCTATCTATCTCTATCTATCTATCTATCTATCTATCCCCCTCCAGTGGAGCCGAAAGTATACGTGTCGGCGGGTTCCGTGGCTCTGGTTGACGGGGGCAACGAGACGGCGGTGGCGACGTGCATTGCGGAGCGGGCGCGTCCGCCGGCCGAGGTCTCCTGGGAGACGGACCTGCACGGCGCGTCGGAGGCCCAGCTGCAGGACGAGGCCAACGGCACCACGACTACACAGGTGCACTACATGTGGCACCCCAGCCGGCACGGCCAGGGCCACACGCTCACCTGCGTCGTCCGCCACCCTGCCCTGCAGGCCGACTTCAGGGTGCCCTACCTGGTCAGCGTGCTCTGTGAGTGACCCTTACCTGTTCCTCCTATGCCGACCTTACACTGTACGATTTTCGAGCGATTTCACAGTCGCCGACTGAATGTCCAAAGTCAGAATGAAAGCATGGGAGTTTTAGAGCGTTCCCATCAACTAGATCGTTTAGTGTAAGGTGCCAATCTTAGCGGTAGTCTTAGTCGTGGCTCATGCAAATAGTGACATGAACAATATAAAAAACAATTGTAAGCTCCAGAGTTTCCGCTAGAAAAAAATGGTGCTGGTCACTGAGGTTTCGTTTTCTGGACATTTTGATGATATGCCGGTCAAATATCCTATTATCACTTATTAATTAGTCAAATTGAGGAAAACTGGAGACAGGCTATGTAGCTTAAAGAATGACATAATCAAGATGTATAGAATGCAACATGTTCATTAGCCTAACTTAAACATGCCTAACAAGATCTAGTCAAGTCAAGTCGGCTTTTATTGTCAATTTCTTTACATGCACTGGTCATACAAAGAATTGAAATTTCGTTTCTTACTTTCCCATGCAGACATAGACATACTATAGACATAGCCATAGACAATAAACATTCAATTAAAGTGCGAGACTGAAATATAGAACATGTATGTATTAACAATAGAAATATAGGACATATATCAAAAAAAAAATAATAATAGAGTTGTGTCTAGCCAGTATCTTTTCATGGACAGCAAGAGTCCGCTTCGTTCGTTGTTTTAAAAAGGCTACGTTGTTTGTTGCTGCTACCCACGTCATCTCCAGTGGTGACTGTTTAACTTACACAGATGCGCGCACACACAAGAATGAGCGCTCGCACCACTACCCTCTAATGCTATGCCTCTTTATTTGATAACAATAAATTAAGAAATGTTTCCTATTCTGGGAAATGTTTAGTTTCTTTTTCTTTCGGCCGCGGTTCAATGATACCGTTTAATTGTGCCAGAAATTATCCGCGGACCAGTAATCTCTTCGTCGAGGAGGCCCTATCCCTGCAGATCATAGACAGAGAACGCATAGGCCTACTGTATGCTTTGGGAAAAGAACACTTTGCATGTCCAGTGTACACGGAGAATGACTGTCTTGGAGCAGCCGCATCCCCCGCAACTCCACTTCCAGTGCCACTGATTCCGACAGATACGCCCAACACTTTTTATCCGGTCGTGGTGGAGTTGACCGGACATCTGAGGCTTCAGACGTTACCAATTTATCATCATCCATCGCGTCCGGCCTCTGAAAAAAACGTAGGCTAGTCTGCCTGGGCCTGGCCATGTTTGAACCGCCTCACTCATTTGTTCGTTGTTTAAAATGGACGTTTTAAGCGTGCGCTTCCTATTTTAAATGCAGCATAGGCTATGCGTGTAGTTTAATAGCTTACTTTTCAAATGGTATAGAGCCTGTTCATTTAAAAACATAGCCAGAGGACGTATAATATAGGCTTACATATTAAGGCTTATTCTCAAATTCAGATTGCGTTAGAGGACGGGATTATTAGCCAATTTCAATCCGACAATTTGACCGGAGAGAGACTTAATTTTGTCGGACATTTAATTTTTTTTTCGGCCAATGTCCGGTAATTACCGGACAACGGAAACCCTGGTAAGCTCTCTCTAACGCCAAACAAGAAGGGGCAGAGTAGGTGACAGCTGTAGATTATATCATTATTTGTTATTTTGTTTCTTATTATGGTCTCTCCACCTACCTGGTCTCTTCTCTACCTGGTGTTCCCTACCTGGTCTCTTCTCTACCTGGTGTTCCCTACCTGGTCTCTTCTCTACCTGGTCTCTTCCCTACCTGGTGTTCCCTACCTGGTCTCTTCTCTACCTGGTGTTCTCTACCTGGTGTTCCCTACCTGGTCTCTTCCCTACCTGGTGTTCCCTACCTGGTGTTCCCTACCTGGTCTCTTCCCTACCTGGTCTCTTCCCTACCTGGTGTTCCCTACCTGGTCTCTTCCCTACCTGGGGCCGTATTCACAAAGAATTTTAAGGCTAAAAGTAGCTCCTAAGCGGCAAATTTAGGAGCAACTCCTAAAAATAATGGGCGTGTCACTCCTAACTTTAGGACTCCTAATTCGTTTCACTAAAAGTAATTCACAAAGCATTTTAGACCTAAAAGTAGCACCTAAGTCTGGGACAGCTTAAAAGAAGTCGAGAGGACTCCCAACTCACTAAGACCTATTCACAAACCGCTTTTTGTGGCATTTCACGTTGCGATGTTTTGAAATGCGTATGCGGCTACAGGAGCTTCCAATCGCGAGGGAACAATTTCGCATTGTAGGTATAAAAGGGATGCAATAACGCAACCAACAACAACCAAAACTAGCCTACTCATTGTCAACATGTAGGCCTAAATTAAATGTAACGTTTCATTGTGAATCAAATTAAAATGTTCTCCTCTTTGCAAATGTAGGCATATGGTGACAGATTAATTTAATATTGTTGCAACAATACTGCATCAATCCGTATGTTTCATTAGGCTACTACGCTATTTGTTTTGCCTTACTCTTTATTCTTTTAGGCTAGGCCTTTTTATTCAGTTGTTTATCATCTTCCGTCCTTGTGTAGCGCATGCATTCTCAGACCTGTTACCTGTCACTCATCATCATAAGGGAGGTGTTTGGAATCATTCCCGAGTTACAATCATCAGCCAATCAAGGTGGTCACTTCAGTCAAGCTCGTGCATGAGTAATGATGTCATCCATAGCAACGAAGACTCACTCTTAGTTTAGGAGTTGTCATTTTCCCTTACTAAGAGTAGGTCTGAAAGGCTTTGTGAATAACTTTTAAGAGAAAATTCCTAGCTAAAATCTTTTAGTGCGATTTAGGAGTACTCCTAGTGGTAAGATAAAAGGCTTTGTGAATACGGCCCCTGGTCTGTTCCCTACCTGGTCTGTTCCCTACCTGGTCTGTTCCCTACCTGGTCTGTTCCCTACCTGGTGTTCCCTACCTGGTGTTCCCTACCTGGTGTTCCCTACCTGGTGTTCCCTACCTGGTCTCTTCCCTACCTGGTCTCTTCCCTACCTGGTCTCTTCCCTACCTGGTCTCTTCCCTACCTGGTGTTCCCTACCTGGTCTCTTCCCTACCTGGTCTCTTCCCTACCTGGTGTTCCCTACCTGGTCTCTTCCCTACCTGGTCTCTTCCCCTATCTGGTCTACTGCCACAGGTCTGCACAGTCCAACTGCAAAAACAGAAGTCGCAGCATACTCACCGAAAACACGGTTGTGCAAACTATCTGTTTTAAAAAGATAGGCTGGCCTATGGGAAACAACAGGACTAAGCATAACCTACAAACATCCGTACATAGTCTAGCCTTGGAATTTCCGAGAAGCTAACTTTATACGTAATTATTATTGTTCGTTTGACGACAAAGCTACCTGACATTATAATGGGAATTCCTTCCAAGTAACAAGCGTGTATTGCTGCTTGCTGCACCCACCCAATAAACATGGCAAGCATTTCCCTCCAGTTTGCAGATTTTATCTGATGGTGATTTCTTCCCTTGTAATCATATTTGTTGACTGCATTTGTTATGATTTCCAAGAATCAGAATTATGAATTTTATAATGCAGGTTTTTAACGCTGCATGGTCATTGTGTATCTGACCTAGCAACAGTAACAGCAGCATGCGGGACTTGACAAAGGGTGAACGGCCGAGATATTTGCGTATCAATGGATTAATGCGGACGCACATTATTCTACGGATAACTCTGAAGAAGATAAAACATCAGTCTGTCTTGCTTGTACTAATATTAAAAGGTATCAATTATGCCCCAGTGACTGTAATTATTATAAAGATATGAACTTAATATGAATTACAAAATATGTGAATTTATTGAAACATATGACATGATGTCATCTTTTTAGGCGGTGGCTGTGTGTTTTTTGGACAGTTCTACAGAAGGTTATACTGCGTTGTGAATTACCCCAGCCAAAGCATTTCTTCATTTAAAGCGCTTTCAGACATACGTGTAAGACCGGAGGTTCTGCGGATGTTGAACGGTGGGGCCGTATATCTGAACGACATAACCAGTCATATGGAAGTCTGAATTTAGCCGGTTGTTCTACTCCTCCCCCCCTAGTATTTCTGTACATTATGTAAATATGCTGTGTCTGAACGAAGCGTAGAACATGCGGTTAAAATTCACACCTAGTGAGAGGGCGTGTCGGTGACGTTTCTTTCGTGCGTCCATGTGGTTAGATCTGACTAAAATGACTTAAGTGTTATGATACAGTGGCATAGTGCTATCCAGAAAATCTCCGACCTGGAAAGATGCAGACATTACATTACATTACATTACATTACATTACATTTGGCTGACGCTTTTTAACCAAGCAGACATCACAGAGCTACTGTCCATGAGGGCATACAACATTTTGATAGAACACATGAACGGAACGGCAAGAGACTCGTTGTAGCCTACAACTGCATGGCAAGGCCAAACAAATTCAAAAGACTGAATCATCATAAGCAGAAGGCGCTGAAAAGGCAGTAGCCTATAGCGACGTCGTTGACAACAATAACAGGAGTATTTAATAAATTGTTAGCCAAAACGGTCGGTTTTCTGTTCATTGATAGCCTTCTCATGACCTCACTGCTAAGTTCGCTGATATTTGTTGAGCATAAATATGCCTAGAGAAAATGAAAACATAGAAAAACCCAACTTTGTGTCAAGCTCCTTACGTAAATGCAATAGACACATGGGGAGAGGATGCTTTTGGAAAAAATAAACCATGAAAAAACGAACCACTTCACTGTTATGTTAGTATTTTGTTTGTTGCTTAAAAACTTATATGATGGCCTTGAAGTCTTGAGTTAGCCTACTGAATTGGCTGGTACCATAAAGTTCATGCATGCTCTCTCTCTCCAACGCAAACCAGATTTGGGGTTCCATAGCCAAGTAATTCTGCTACATAACGTTGAAAACGGATAAATGTGTTTATTCAAAGCACACATACAAATACTGTAGGTCAATTTCAAGTGTGCACTTACGTGACTACTTCAAGTATTAGCCTACGCACAATAGATTTTTCTTCTTTAGCATTATGTAGGCTAAAGAAGAAAACAAACTGTGACAGGCAGCGGCCGCATATATTCTGCGTCATATCCCGCATCTTGTGAACTCTACAAGCCCCCACCCCTCACTCGACAACCACACGGAGATTCTGTAATGTGCGTGTATGTCGTTCACACATAGGTCTATATAAGGTCAGTATAAGGTCCGCAGGTTAGCATCATATCTGAATCATCCGAAGGGTAGGACCTCCGTTTGACAAACCTCCGCATATACTCCAGAGGTTATATCTGAAAGCGCTTTTAGCTACAAATAAAAGTAGGCCTACTTTGATTTTTTTGTAATCCTCCTTACTATTTACCTTTGCCTCTACTTATCCTTTTTAGTAATCATATCAAGATCAGTGTGGTTTTGGTCTTACTTACCTTAGTTGCCCTCAATTTAAAAAAAAAAATAGTTGCGACCTAAATTGCCTGATTTCGCGGCAACCTTTCTAAAAAATTGCGATGGAAGTTGCGGTGTTTTTAGGCGTTTGTTGCGAAGAAATTGTGGGAAGTGAAAAATGCAAAAGTAGTTGTGATTGTTTTTTACAAAGGTTGCCACGAAATCAGGTATTTTAGGTCTCAACAGTCTCAAAAAATCCCCGCGAAATCCTGGAGGGAAATGACTAGAGGGTGTAGGATTAAGCTGAGAGAATTTCAGATCTGTACAACTCACAATGGGTTCTGTTCTTAGATCTTTGCGATTCAGAATGGGTTCTGTTCTGAGACATGTACAACTCAGAATGGGTTCTGTTCTTAGATCTTTGCGATTCAGAATGGGTTCTGTTCTTAGATCTTTGCGATTCAGAATGGGTTCTGTTCTGAGACATGTACAACTCAGAATGGGTTCTGTTCTTAGATCTTTGCGATTCAGAATGGGTTCTGTTCCGAGACCTGTACAACTCAAAATGGGTTCTGTTCTTTGATCTTTGCGATTCAGAATGGGTTCTGTTCTGAGACATGTACAACTCAGAATGGGTTCTGTTCTGAGACCTGTACAACTCAGAATGGGTTCTGTTCTGAGACCTGTACAACTCTCAATTCTTAAAAACAAAACTGTGTTGTGTTAGAGACAGTAGAACAAGATTGCATTCTGTACCTCCCACAGGATGACTGCATTTCTAGTCTCCCACATGACATGACCATGCGTGAGAGCTGTGTGTGTGTCTGTGTTTTAGAGTGTGTGTAGTGTGTGTGGGTGAGCATTCACGCGTATGTCTGTCTTCGTTGGAAACATCTCTCTCTCTCTCTCTCTCTCTCTCTCTCTCTCTCTCTCTCTCTCTCTCTCTCTCATGTGGTTTAATGGTGTCCTCAGAGTGAGTGTCTTTCATATTAATGTAGATTTTCTGCTGTCAGTAGAAGCGGCGCTGCACGCAACTCTGCCGCTCCGCTCCACTCCACACACACACACACACACACACACACACACACACACACAAACGCTAAATACAAATAAACAAACAGGAAGTGGATGTGGAAATGTTCCAGTGACTCCATTTCCTTGTGTGTCCAAGCAGAGAAATTATGTCATCTGGGAGTGTGCCGGTGCCGAGGGGTGACCTCTGTGTGTGTGTGTGTGTGTGTGTGTGTGTGTGTGTGTGTGTGCACATTTGTGAGAGAGACCCACTGTAAGGTGGGAGCTTGTTGTGTGCTGAGGGGTAACCTGTGTTTGTATGTGTGTGTGAAATGCTGTAAGCTGGGAGCTCGTGTTGTGCTGACTGGTGACCTGAAGCTTTAGCCACCTCACCTCTCTGCCCCCTCCACTATCCCCCTCTTCTCTCCTCCTCCATCTCCTCTCTTTTCTTCTCCTCTTCTCTCATCACATCATCCTCTCTTTTCTTCTCCTCTTCTCTCATCACATCATCCTCTCCTCCTCCATCTCTTCTCTTTTCTTCTCCTCTTCTCTCATCACATCATCCTCTCTTCGTTCATCTCTTCTCTTATCACGTCATCCTCTCTTTTCTTCTCCTCTTCTCTCATCACATCATCCTCTCTTTTCTTCTCCTCTTCTCTCATCACATCATCCTCTCTTTTCTTCTCCTCTTCTCTCATCACATCATCCTCTCTTTTCTTCTCCTCTTCTCTCTTCGTTCATCTCTTCTCTCCTCTATTGTTCTTTCCCTCCTTTCTTCACCTCCTGTTTTCTTTTGCACTTCACCTCTTTTCCCCTCTTCACTTCCTCTTCTCCTCCCCTCCCTCTCTTCCTCCTCTCCTCCCTCTCTTCCTCCTCTCCTCCCTCTCTTCCACTTCCTCTCCTCCCCTCTTCTCTTCTTTCATTTCCTCTTATCTTTTTTCCTTTCCTTGCATCTCCTCTATCCTCCTCTTCCCTGTCCTCTCTCCCCCTCCCCTCCCCTCCCCTCCTCTCTGGTTGGCATGGTGTGTGTGTGTGTGTGTGTGAGTGAATTATTCATGGGGTCCCCTCACTTTTACAGGAAGCAGTGGCCCTGCAGAGACGGGTGACTGGGAGGTCAGCTGCACAGGGGGGGGGGGGGTGTGTGTATGAATCTGTGTGTGTGCGTGTATAAATTTGTGTGTGTGTGTGGGAACGCTCACGCTGTTAAACTAGCCAATTTAGGGAACGCTAACGCTGTTAAACTAGCCAAGTTAGGGAACGCTGTTCAACTAACCAAGTTTGTGTAGCTGTCATGCTTAGGGAATGCTAAATACTTAGGGAACGTTGTGTCACGCTTAGGGAGTGCTAACGCTGTTAAACTAGCCAAGTTAGGGAACGCTGTTAAACTAGCCAAATTTGTGTAGCTGTCATGCTTAGGGAATGCTAAATACTTAGGGAACGCTGTGTTACGCTTAGGGAGCGCTAACGCTGTTAAACTAGCCAAGTTAGGGAACGCTGTTAAACTAGTTAAGTTTGTGTAGCTGTCATACTTAGAGAATGCTAACACTGTTAAACTAGCCAGGTTTGTGTAGCTATCATGCTTAGGGGATGCTGTTAAACTAGCCAAGTTTGTGTAGCTGTCATGCTTGGGCAACGCTGCTAAACTAGCCCGCCAAGTCTTCACAAAATACTCCCACATTCCAGAGACTCCAGGTGCCTTTGGAGGCGTCTCCACTAACCTCTGCTGAGCTGGTCACCCTTTTCCGTGTTTGTCTTTCTAGTTTGTCTCAAGTGTGTAGTGTCCCTGACGTCATGGTTGTGGGGTGTGATTGAGGTTTGTCTCCAGCTTGACCCTGTGTTTGTTTACATTTAGTTGCCCCGGACATCATGGTTCTGGGATACGATGGAGACTGGTTTGTGGGCAGAGAAAACCTCCAGCTGACCTGCCAGGCTAAAGCCAATCCCCCTGCACACCACTTCAGATGGGTCAGGTGAGAAAAGGCCTGGGGGGGGGGGGTTAAAGGCATGATATATATGTGGGTGGATGGACTAAAGTAGCCTGCTGCTGCTGTTACTGCTGCTGTGTGTGTGTTTGCTGCTGCTGCTGCTGCTGCTGCTGCTGGTGTGTGTGTGCTGATGCTGTTGCTGTGTGTGTGTGTGTGTTCATGTGCTGTTGCTGTGTTTGTGTGCTGCTGGTGTGTGTGTGTGTTTGTGTGCTGATGCTGATGCTGTGTGTGTGTTCGTGTGCTGTTGCTGTGTTTGTGTGCTGTGTTCGTGTACTGATGCTGCTGCTGGTGTATGTGTGTTTGTGTGCTGATGCTGTGTGTGTGTGTTCGTGTGTTCATGTGCTGATGTTGCTGCTGGTGTGTGTGTGTGTGTTCGTGTGCTGATGTTGTGTTCATGTGCTGATGTTGCTGCTGGTGTGTGTGTTCGTATGCTGATGTTGCTGCTGGTGTGTGTGTGTGTGTGTGTTCATGTGCTGATGTTGCTGCTGGTGTGTGTGTGTTTGTATGCTGATGTTGCTGCTGGTGTGTGTGTTCGTGTGCTGATGCTGTGTTCATGTGCTGATGTTGTTGCTGCTGGTGTGTGTGTGTGTGTGTGTGTGTGTGTTCGTATGCTGATGTTGCTGCTGCTGGTGTGTGTGTGTGTGTGTGTGTGTGTTCGTATGCTGATGCTGTGTTCATGTGCTGATGTTGCTGCTGCTGGTGTGTGTGTGTGTGTGTGTGTGTGTTCGTATGCTGATGTTGTGTTCGTGTGCTGCTGGTGTGTGTGTGTGTGTGTGTGTGTGTGTTCGTATGCTGATGTTGCTGCTGGTGTGTGTGTGTGTGTGTGTGTGTGTGTTCGTATGCTGATGTTGCTGCTGGTGTGTGTGTGTGTTCGTATGCTGATGTGTTCATGTGCTGATGTTGTTGCTGCTGGTGTGTGTGTGTGTGTGTGTGTGTGTGTGTGTGTTCGTATGCTGATGTTGCTGCTGGTGTGTGTGTGTGTGTGTGTGTTCATATGCTGATGTTGTGTTCATGTGCTGATGTTGTTGCTGCTGGTGTGTGTGTGTGTGTGTGTGTGTTCGTATGCTGATGTTGTGTTCGTGTGCTGATGTTGTTGCTGCTGGTGTGTGTGTGTGTGTGTGTGTGTGTGTGTGTTCGTATGCTGATGCTGTGTTCATGTGCTGCTGGTGTGTGTGTGTGTGTGTGTGTGTGTGTGTGTGTGTGTGTGTGTGTGTGTGTGTGTTCGTGTGCTGCTCAGGCTGGACGGGGAGATGCCCGAGGGTGTGGAGATGGTCAACGACTCACTGGTGTTCCGCCGACCACTGCAGCGCAACGACTCAGGCGTGTACCGCTGCGAGGTGGGGAACAACATCGGGTTCCGCAGCCGAGACCTCCGCATCCGCGTCCACGGTGAGTGACACAAAGAACGCCACATCCTTCACACTCCCCAGGTCTGCTAGTTATGCGATTACACCACATCCTTCACACTCCCCAGGTCTGCTAGTTATGCGATTACACCACATCCTTCACACTCCCCAGGTCTGCTAGTTATGCGATTACACCACATCACACACACACACTCCCCAGGTCTGCTAGTTATGCGATTACACCACATCACACACACACACTCCCCAGGTCTGCTAGTTATGCGATTACACCACATCACACACACACACTCCCCAGGTCTGCTAGTTTTGCGATTACACCATCACACACACACACTCCCCAGGTCTGCTAGTTATGCGATTACACCACATCCTTCACACTCCCCAGGTCTGCTAGTTTTGCGATTACACCACATCCTTCACACTCCCCAGGTCTGCTAGTTATGCGATTACACCACATCACACACACACACTCCCCAGGTCTGCTAGTTTTGCGATTACACCACATCCTTCACACTCCCCAGGTCTGCTAGTTATGTGATTACACCACATTACACACACTCAGTACAGTTTTATGACAGTATTAGGCCTCTTTAATTTTTTAGCTTAAAGTACAACTTTGATGTGGAGTATCTATCTGTGTAATGGTGTGTGTGTCTGCATCCATCGTATTTATATTCTTTATATTCTTCTCATTTCACCGTGGTTCTTGCACACACAGTTCTCCTCAACTGAGTTTGCCCACATATTCATCCCAGTGGCCCTGAGTTTGCCCACATTCATCCCAGCGGCCCTGATTATACCACCCCACAAAACAGATGTACTACATACAACTCTTATATATTTTTTTAAGTTTGAAGCAAGCAGTTGTAAGTTGCAAGTTGAAAATATTGTCTGTCAAACGCATGTCTGGCTTCAGGCTCAACATGCTGCTAATCTTGCTTTGTAGTAAACCCCATGGTAAGATTGACATATCTATATCATTATATGAGCTGTTAATGCTTCAGCCGGGGTCTGGTGTAAACGCCTGCTGTGCTGCCGTATAGGCCCCAGCTGCGTGTATAGTTTTCATGGCGTATTATTCAGCATCACCGGGCGGCGCAGTAAGGCTGATGAGTGGAGTGGACAGGAGGGATGTCCTTTAGGAGAGAGGGATGTCCTTTAGGAGGGAGGGATGTCCTTTAGGAGGGAGGGATGTGCTTTAGGGCTGTCACTTTTGTGAAAAAATCCTGTTCGATTTTAGCCTGGCGGGCCATCCTATATCATTGAAATGTATAGTCTGGAATTCACCTCGCTTAATCCAAGGGGCGGGCAGAGAATTGTCTTTCAAACTGCCTAGGCATGCAATTCGCCTTAATTCACCCGGCGGCCAGAATGAGGCTAAAGGGTACACTTGCCATTACACCTCAGTCCAGCAGATGGTGGTGGTAATGCACTCTGTTTGCAAACTGCTGAAAAAAGCTCACCGATTAAAGAAGAAGGGTTCACTGGCCTGTTCTTCTTCAGTGAATTGTTTTTTAGCAGTTTGCAAACGGAGTGCATTACCACCACCATCTGCTGGACTGAGGTGTAATGACAAGTGTACCCCTCAGACTCGTAATGGCCGCCGGGTGAATAAGGCGAATAGGCCAGCGCTACGACCATATCCATATCCGGTCGGCAAAACGGCAAAGGAATGACTTTTAGTGCATTGTGTTGCTCAATTTTCAAAAAAAAAAAAAAGTCCAACTCCTCCAAAGTTTGACGCCAACGCCGATTCAAACAACCGCTCTTCGTTCGCCATAGCCACCTTCCTTGTTGTTCACCGTCGCAGGACTGTCGTTATCCTGTTAAGCCCGCCTTAAGACTCTCTAACAAAATAGAGCGCTGTGATTGGATGACGTCCATGGCGTCAGCCAATAGAAATCCCTATGGTTTGATACTAGACGTACAGGCTGAGCAAATTAATTTGCCGCCGCTAGGGTGCGTCTAGATTTCTAGGCTAGTTCAATTTTTGAGACATAAGTGTTCATTGAATCGATTGTAAAATAGATTTTTCATGTCTAAAGACATTTCCATTTTCAACGCCAAATATAGGCCAATCCACAAAAAAGTAACGGGCATTAGGACGAACGTAAAAAGGGCGCTTGTAGACGCAAGCCAGCAATATTTCTGATTTATTGGCGTGAAGTTTCGTGCACAATGACAAACAGGAGTGCTACATTCTCGAAAAACAATAAGCCGAGTATACTGCCATTACATCAGTGACAAACATTACTGCAGGCTTCAACGTAGCTGTGTTTACGATTAGAAATCTCAAACAAATTTCGCCTACATAGAACTCAATTGCACACTTTGCGTAGCCTACCGCTTTGTTCTTCTCCATAGTTTGATATACCAAAAATCCGGAGTACTTCCACATCGAACTCCTCAAGTTATTAGGGCCTATCACTCGTCTCTTTCGTGTTGCACAGGTTGATCGCGTTGTCCTCCATTTTTTGGCAAAACACTAGCAGCACAGCAGCTGATTGAAACGGCTGTTTCCGGTGCGTAAAATTGGTGGGAATTTTCTTTTTAGCTTTCGCAATGCTTACTGCACTTCGGAATTCTTTTATATTCTTATATTCTTGTTTGTGTTTAATTTGTTTAAAATTAATAGTGTACATATTTGGTTAAAATCGATCCCCTGTTGTAGTTTTCGAAACTTGTGTTGTTTGGTCCAATAGATTGTGCAATCGATTTTCGAACGTAAAGTGACAGCCCTAGTGTGTATGCATGTGTGCATGGATGCTTTTGTGTTCTTTTGCCTCTAACGCAGCAATGAGAGGATGAGGGGGGGGTTGTGCGTGCGATGGAGTAGGGAGGAGGAGGAGCAACCTTGACTGGGAGATGATGATGTCCTAGATTCATGAAACATTCACTGCCTCTCTTCCACGACCATTCATTATTTATTTCTGCGTTTGTGTCCCACCACCCCCTGAGAGAAAAGTTTGGTGTGTGTGTGTTTCCTGCATGCTTGCATCCTGTGTGTGTGGTGTGTTTGCTTAATGTCACATTTCCATTCCCACTCTCTTCCTGTGCATTGGAGAGAAGCATCGTAGCATGGTGAACTGTGTGGGTGGGTGTGTGTTAAGGAATGTAAATTGTGAGTGACTGAAATCATGTTGTTCCTCTCTTATAATGTATGCTGTCATCTGCCCTGCATGTTAAACTCACACACAGATATATACACACATACACACACACACACACACACACACTTACCAATTACACCTGCTCAGCTTTGAGGTCACCTGTGTAGCTGATTTGTGCCTGTGGGAGCAAGGACACAAGCATACATGCGCAAACACACACACACACACACACACACACACACACTGCAGAGTCAGTACAACCCCCCCCCCCCCCCTGCTCTCATGTGTAGTGAGACACAGAGTGATGGGGTGATGGTGATACTGAAGGAGAGTAACTGGGAGAGGGAGGGAGGGAGGGAGGGAGAGAAGGCATGTCTGTGACCTTCAGTCGATCGCTCCTCTCTAACCCCCACCCCACGCCTCCTCCTCTGTCTGTTTGCACGCACGCACTCGCTCTCTCTCTCTCTCTCTCTTGCTCTCTCCCTCGCTCCCTCGTTCAGACAGTGTGTTTGGCCTGAGATGAATCGTTTGCTGATAAATTGGGGGAAAGCATGTGAGCATATGCTTTCATTAAGGCAGCCGCCACCCACAGAGCTAGGAGGTGCGTGCGTGTGTGTGCGTGCGTGTGTGTGTGCGTGTGTGTGTGCGATCGAGTGAAAACCATGAGCGTTGACCACACACAAATGCACACGTCTGGCTTATGGATTATGACTTTGATACAATACCTGTCATAAATATATTGATACTCAATACTGAAACGATACCACGGCGAAATCCTACAATATCTGGAAAAGAAAGGACACATACCTTCTCCAAGTGTATTGAGTCATTTGTGTTGATTTTGGTGCACTTTTGTAGTGTGCAGGTCAATTCTTGGTTCTAAACTTTTAAACTTCCTACATAATTATGATTTTTATAGTCAGTAAGATAGTAGTTTGTGTGTGATTAAGTCCTTAATTGTTTGTTATAGTTCATTTACATTGTGTTGCGTTTTGGCAATAAAGTACCTTTTATATAGTCTAAGTAGGCTAGATCAAGGTCAGAAATTACTGCATGCAAATCACTGAATGCTGTATGCAGAAGGGCCTAATCTTTATGCCATCTGATATAGGCTACTCTATGCCTTCTCGTATTTTATGAGATTTCTTTGACAGTTGCAAAGGGAAAAAAGTGAAAATGGTCTTCTTTGCTCCCAGTGTACAAGTACAACATTTCAACCACTCAGGTCAGATAGGCCTACACCATTACCTGTTGCAATATATTTTTGTGCATTCCTACATTACGTCTATTTCTTACAAATTGCAGTCTACATGCCATCACAAACATTACCAGTAGTACTGACCGAATATTAAACAGATCATTTGCACGTGGTAATGTTATACTAGTGTGAACATTGCACTTTCAACACGTTAGCACACTATGAAGGATGAAGATGAAGGAAGGTTTGCTTTATCCCAGAAAACTACACTCGTTTCACTTAGGCTATAAGCCTAGACTAAAACTGAAGAGATGAACTTGGCACTAATCATGTAGTAGTGTTTTCTATAGCCTATTCGTTAACCTGTTGTTCTTTGAACTCTTTGAAAATGTTGGGTTATGTCTGCGATGTGCTTAGCCAAGTTCTATGCCTAGCCTACTTGCTTTTGAATGACTTTGAAACATATTTTACAAACGGGCCACTGTGTACCTGTTGGCTTGCCTTTACTATCCGTGATGTATACGAAATAGTTCCAGATTTCACTTCGACCTTTTGTATTATCCACAAGCCGAGGACTGTCGGCAACTTGTGTTGACGTTGACTGCGCACTCACTCACTCAGAGCTGCCTGCTTGACACGCCCACTTGCCTTGACGCGAGCATGGAGAGTGGGAGCAGTCCACATGGACACAGAACGTTATTATTTTAATAAAGTATCGATTCTAAAAACCTCGGAAATCGTATCGTTTTTTTTGCGTGAAGGCTTTGTGATACCGTTCTAGTATTGGTACACCGTGCTACTAACACATATACACTCACATAGATACATACATACATACATACATACATACATACATACATACATACACACTCTCACATCCACACACATACTCACATACATACATACATACATACATACACATATACACTCACATAGATACATACATACATACATACATACATACATACATACATACATACATGCATGCATACACACTCTCACATGCACACACATACTCACATACATACATACATACATACATACATACATACATACATACATACATGCATGCATACACACTCTCACATGCACACACATACTCACATACATACATACATACATACATACATACATACATACATACATACATACATGCATGCATACACACTCTCACATGCACACACATACTCACATACATACATACATACATACATACATACATACATACATACATACATACATACATGCATGCATACACACTCTCACATGCACACACATACTCACATACATACATACATACATACATACATACATACATACATATACACTTACACGCTCACACACACATACATACATACATACATACATACATACATACATGCATGCATGCATACACACTCTCACATGCACACACATACTCACATACATACATACATACATACATACATATACACTTACACGCTCACACACACATACATACATACATACATACATACATACATGCATGCATGCATACACACTCTCACATGCACACACATACATACATACATACATACATACATACATACATACATACATACATACATACATACATACATACATACATACATACATACATATACACTTACACGCACACACATACACTCACACACACATACATACACACTCACATACATACATACATACACACTTACACGCACACACATACACTCACACACACATACATACATACACACTCACGCACACACATACATACATACATACATACACACTTACACGCACACACATACACTCACACACACATACATACATACACACTCACGCACGCACACACATACATACATACATACATACAACCTATACATACATACATACACACACACTCATACTCACACGCACATACATACATACATACATACATACATACATACACACACACATACATACGTACATACATACACAATACATACACATACAATACATACAAACACACACACACACACACACACACACACATACATACATACATACATACATACAAAACATACATACGCGCGCACACACATACAGTACATACATACACACACACACACACACACACACACACATTCGCTCACACATATACACACACACACATATTCACACACACACATATTCACACACACACATTCACACACACATTCACACACACACATTCACACACATACACACACACACATACACACACAGACATACACACATTCACACACACACAATACATACATACATACATACATACATACATACATACATACCATACACACGCGCGCACACACATACAGTACATACACACGCGCGCACACACATACAGTACATACATACACACACACACACACACACACACATTCGCTCACACACATATTCACACACACACATTCACACACACACACACATTCACATACATACATACATACATACATACATACATACATACATACATACACACACATACACATACACACACACACATACAATACATACATACATACGCGCGCACACACATACAGTACATACATACACACACATACACACACACACACACACACACATTCACACATACACACACAGACATACACACATTCACACACACACAATACATACATACATACACACACACACACACACACACACACACACACACACACACACACAATACATACACACATACACACATACACACATACACACGCGCGCACACACATACAGTACATACATACATACATACTCACACATACACACACACACATACAATACATACATACATACATACATACATACATACATACTCACACATACACACACACACACACACACATACAATACATACATACATACGCGCGCACACACATACAGTACATACATACACACACACACACACACATTCGCTCACACATATACACACACACACATATTCACACACACACATTCACACACACACACATTCACACACACACACACACACACATTCACACACACACACATACACACACACACATACACACACAGACATACACACATTCACACACACACATACACACATTCACACATACATACATACATACATACATACATACATACATACACACACACTCACATACATACATACATACATACATACATACACATTCACACACACACATACACACACACACATTCACACACACACATACACACATTCACACACACATACATACATACACACACATACATACATACATACATACATACATACATACATACATACATACATGCATGCGCACATACATGCATGCGCACATACATGCATGCGCACATACATGCATGCGCACATACATACATGCGCACATACATACATGCGCACATACATACATACATGCGCACATACATACATGCGCACATACATACATGCGCACATACATACACACATACTCACTCACATACTCACTCACATACACACATACTCACTCACATACACACATACTCACTCACATACACACATACTCACTCACATACACACATACTCACTCACACACTCACTCACACACACTCACATACACACTCACTCACACACTCACTCACACACACTCACATACATACTCACATACATACTCACTCACACACACTCACATACATACTCACTCACTCGAATATATGCACAGGTATATACTTACACAAGTGTGTATTTGCATACTCTCTCATATTCTCTTGCACTCACACACCTCTGAAATAGTCTCCCTAAAAAGCTGTCTGATTCAGTTGGTCTGTGACTGTCTGAAGGTCCTGACATGACCTGCTGGGTTGTGTCTTCCACGTACGCCTCCGCCTTCAAATGAACCCCCACCTCTGACATCACCTCCCTCCACCCCTTCCCAACCACAACCACACAGCAGACAGTGCAAAACGGCCCAGGAAAACCCCAGGACAGATCTGAATATCACAACACATCTTGACTTCTAAATAACTAGCAGCTGGCGCGACGCTCCAAGGAATACTTTGGCATGTTTTTGTGAAAGAGAGGCTTGTCATTAGCAACACTGCTTTAATTATCAGGAGGGTTTTTCCTTTTTTTTATATATAGAACTTGTTTCAGGCTTCTCAGCGGGCTGTGTTGTGTGAATAATGGCATATGTTTTGGGGAACTATTTCCATCTGGTTATGTTTTGTAATGTTTTCCGATGTCATTCATTATTCATTTGCTGTGTGTTAGCACATGATGTTTGTCCATTTCCCATCGTCTCTTTTTCCCCATCCAGTCCTGTATGTCTACTCTGCAAATCAACCCTGTCCATCAGCTCCATCACCCCATATTCTATACGTCAACCCTGTTCATCAGCTCCATCACCCCATACTCTATACGTCAACCCTGTTCATCAGCTCCATCAGCTCATTTGGGTGTTTTTGTAGTTGTAAAGCAAACCACTAACCCTCATTAGTTTAATATGTTAGTTTGTTAACAGTTGTTCCTTTCTGTTTTTTTTGTGTGTGTGTGTGTGTGTGTGTACTCTATGTATGGAATGATGGATGGATGTGAACCTGGCTAGAACTGGACTTAGCTGCTTTTGACAATCATGTAAAACTAGTTCCCTCTTAGCAATGTGCCGTAGCTGTCATTGACATTCTCTACTTTTCTGTCTGTTTGTCCATCCCTGCTTTCTTCCCCTCTCTTTGTCCCTCCCTCCCTCCCTCCCTCTCTCCATCCCTGCTTCCTTCCTCCTCTTCTCCATTAGATCCCCCCACGACCACCATGTTCCCCACCATCTATGTTCCCGTCCTAAAGTCCAGCAACCACACTACCGCGCCCGGTAACCGGCAGCGGGCGGTCTTTACGTCCCCGACCCTGGCACCGCTGCGGCCGGGCAGCCTGGGCAGCATGGTGGGTGGAGCGGTCGGAGGTGCGCTCTTCCTGCTGCTGCTGCTGGTGCTGGCCGGGCTCTACTATCAGAGGCAGCGCAGCACCTTCCGCGGAGACTACTACACCAAGCAGGGCCTGGGGCCCTCGGACATGCAGAAGGCCCCTCCTCCTGCCCACGAGCTGCGCCAGCTCTACGGCGCCGTGGCCGGGAACGGCGGCCTGGACGTCAAGTCCTCCAGGGACGTCTGCGACAGAGGTGACCGCAGCGGCGGTTTCGTTTGCCGGGACAAGGACCGGGAGGAGTGGGGCGACTACGATAGAGAGCGTGCCCCCAATGGCCGAAGCAGCAGGGCGCTGAGGGCAGAGTTGACCGGGGATCGCCATGACTACCCTGATCACCACAACTACCAGAACCATTACAATCACCATAACCACCATCACCCTGGCCACTATCAGAACTACCATGACGACCAGCGGAACCACCATCACCCCGGGCCTCGTAGGTACCCTCCTCCGTCGATGGTGACCAACGGAACCTCGTATTTCCCTGACGAGGTCTACGACAACGAGTATGTGTCGCACACGGACGGCTCCATGATCTCACGGCGCGAATGGTATGTCTGACTGCATCAGAGGAGTCGGACAGCCGTCACTAAATGATCACACAACATAGAAGCCACCTTTTGGAGTGAAGCTATTGCACTTTTTTTGTTCAGTTTCTCTAGGTCTGCCTTCACTAAGAGACGTTTAGACATGGACGTGTTTCCTTCACTCAGCTCTTCTAGGGATGTAACGGAGCATGTGCAGACGTGGTGTTTAGTCTAGAGACCTCAGCGCTGAGGATCTGAATCTATTACTGGCTAGAATGTATGTGTGTGTGTCTGTTTTCTTTTCTTGGTCACCTGCACAGAAGAGTTTTTGTGTTTCTCGCTTCTTTGTTTTTGTTTTTTGTGCTCGTAGACTTTCAGAAGGCTTTTTTTTTTTTGGTCCACAGATTCTCTGTCCGTGAGCCTTCACTCTCCCTACCCGGAGAGACATTCCGAGCTCCACTCTGCCTTTCAGAGCACAGTCGCCACACAACCCTCTTCATTATCAAGTGAAAGCCCTGGGCCTGAGGAATGCTGGAGGGCTCCTGTAAGCACCTTACTGCGTGCTTTGTCCTGATGCCAGACCGGTCCCTTTGGATCAGAGTTGCCATTGTGTCCCCTCTGAGGCTCCGTAATGGTGGCCTCTGGCACTCTGTCTTAAGAGCATGTGCTGTGGCCACTAGCGACGGAAGAAAGGACATTAGCAGGACACAGGAGTTTAGCTTGTTTGGTTGTTGTTTTTGTTTGTTTGTGGTGGTGTTGGGCTATTTAAAAAGGAACATGTTTAGTCATAGACATTCCCATTATGTTTCCCATACCAAGAGAATCTGGAGGAAGCCCCTCGTACACTTGATAACTGAACGCATAAACTGTTGAAGTGCTGATCTGTCAGTCAGCTCTGGTATGCAATGGTCATGTTGTGTTTGCACTTCTCGTGTTGGAAGAAGTCGTTTACATTGTTAGTCTGGACCACAGGCAGACTTACTCTCCTCCGACGGGATCTGTGAACTGTGCTAGAATTGATCACCACTTTTGTTTGTGCCTTTTTGTCTTGCGTTTCTACGTGTACCAGAACAAACTCGTTTATATATCTGTGTGTCTGTTTCAGGGGATGTAAGTGTGTGTGTTTGTGTGTGTGTGTGTGTGTGTGTGTGTGTGTAGGCAGGCAGGCATGCAGGCTAGTGCCCTTGTCTTTGGTGCTAACCTTCGCGGTATTATGGTGTCAAATGTGTAAAGGTAACTTGCCAGTGCAATAACTTTTATTTATTTTGATTTCTTAGCCAAATTATGTTTCACAGATGACATTACTGTGATTAATTTTTTGTTTTGTTTTTTTATTTCCAAATCATCTTCATGCCTGGGTTGAAAATATGAGAACATAATCTTGAAACATTTGATGGAATCTTGTTTGGGAAGCAGAGTGCCTTCTCCCCTTGATCATGACCTGGACGTGTGTGCAGTCTCCAGATCAAAACCAACTCTGTCCCAGGACTTTTCTCTTCTGCTTTTGGTCTCAGACTGCAATCCTGCTCTCTGATCTCTAGTTCAGACTGCAGTCCTGCTCTCTGATCTCTAGTTCAGACTGCAGTCCTGCTCTCTGATCTCTAGTTCAGACTGCAGTCCTGCTCTCTGATCTCTAGTTCAGACTGCAATCCTGCTCTCTGATCGCTAGTTCAGACTGAATTCTGGGATTGACTTCAGCTTGTTTATGTTTGTTTATGTTTGCTTGACATTTAGCATGACATTTGTGACACCAGAGTTACAAAACAAACAAAAACAAATACCACAAGTAACTTGAGTGAAATTGTGTAATAATAATAATAATAAATAATAATAAAAAATTTTAAAAAAACGTAGAACTGCCAGTGGATGTATGGGCGGTGGGACTGGACTGAGGACTTCGAGGCGGACTGGCTTTAAGCAGCGACCTTCACAGTATCTTGTTTGTTTGTTTCTTTCTTTGGATGTATGTTTGTTTTTCTAAAAGGCAAATGAGCCTGAGAATTGATATGACACATGACAGATCCACTTCACCTGAGCGCCCAGGTGCTTCACCTCACCTGAGCGCCCAGGTGCTTCACCTCACCTGAGCGCCCAGGTGCTTCACCTCACCTGAGCGCCCAGGTGCTTCACCTCACCTGAGCGTCCAGGTGCTCCACCTCACCTGAGGGTCCAGGTGCTTGTCCAGCTCCGCCTCCTGGCCTCTGCAGTTGCAGACCCGCTCTAGAGCAGAGAAATCACAAGACAGTATGATGCTGTATGAATGAGCTACATTTGTTTGAATAAAGCACCTTTTGGAATCGTCTCTCTACTGTGTTTAATGTGGTGAAGATGGAAGTGTGTGTGTGTGTGTGTGTGTGTGTGTGTGTAGGAGAGGCAAGATTAGATGTGTGTGTGGTTGTGGGATGGTTCTGTTTCACAGACACGTGCTCTCTGATGTGTGTGTGATATGTGTGTGTGTGTGTGTGTGTGTTTCTCACTGACTACTTCTTTGCAGGATGCCGCTTCCTCTGCTCTTCTATCACAGAGCGCCACTCTCTCCTGGACTCTGGAGCGCTGTTGTTGAGTGATTAGACTTGTTGTCACTTGTATTTAACTCAACAGTCTCCGCAGGAATCTCCACCAATGGTTTAGACTGTTGACATATTTTATTATGTGGAATAGTCGTATTAGTTCTGTTAATGGCTGTTTTGCTGATTTGTTTTGTTTTGTTGTATTTCTTTTTATACATCTTGCACTTCCTATTCCTTGGCCCATAACATACATGTTTCCTCTGTTCCCTGGGGGCGTGGGGGCGGGGCTACTATAGTAAAAGTGCGTGGGGGCGGGGCTACTATAGTAAAAGTGCGTGGGGGCGGGGCTACTATAGTAAAAGGGCGTGCGTGGGGGCGGGGCTACTATAGTAAAAGTGCGTGGGGGCGGGGCTACTATAGTAAAAGGGCGTGCGTGGGGGCGTGGGGGCGGGGCTACTATAGTAAAAGGGTGTGCGTGGGGGCGGGGCTACTATAGTAAAAGTGCGTGGGGGCGGGGCTACTATAGTAAAAGGGCGTGCGTGGGGGCGGGGCTACTATAGTAAAACTGATCTGCTGCTCTGAAGCCCCGCCCCCACCCCAGGCCATTCCCAGCATCCCCATGGCAACAGACTCTTCTCAGGCGGTTGACTGGGCCGCCTTTTCCCCCAACACTGATATCTGCACACACACACACACGCTCTCTCTCATGCTCGGTCTCACTTGCTCACACACACACACACTCTCTCCCCCCTGAAGCTCTGATGCCTACATGCATTGTGTCTCTCACTTGCTCACCCGCTCTCTCTATCTCTCTCACGCTTTCTCTTCTTCTCCCCATATTCTCTTCTTCCCCATATTCTCTTCTCTTCTTCCCCATATTCTCTTCTTCCCCATATTCTCTTCCCCATATTCTCTCTTCTTCCCATATTCTCTCTTCTTCCCATATTCTCTTCTTCCCCATATTCTCTTCTTCCCCATATTCTCTTCTTCCCCATATTCTCTTCTTCCCCATATTCTCTTCTCCATATTCTCTTCTCTTCCCCATATTCTCTTCTTCTCCCCATATTCTCTTCTCTTCCCCATATTCTCTTCTCTTCCCCATATTCTCTTCTCTTCCCCATATTCTCTTCTCTTCCCCATATTCTCTTCTCTTCCCCATATTCTCTTCTCTTCCCCATATTCTCTTCTTCCCCATATTCTCTTCCCCATATTCTCTTCCCCATATTCTCTCTTCTTCCCATATTCTCTCTTCTTCCCATATTCTCTTCTCCATATTCTCTTCTCTTCTTCCCCATATTCTCTTCTTCCCCATATTCTCTCTTCTTCCCATATTCTCTCTTCTTCCCCATATTCTCTTCCCCATATTCTCTTCTTCCCCATATTCTCTTCTTCCCATATTCTCTCTTCTTCCCATATTCTCTCTTCTTCCCCATATTCTCTTCTCTTCTTCCCCATATTCTCTCTTCTTCCCCATATTCTCTTCTCTTCTTCCCCATATTCTCTCTTCTTCCCATATTCTCTTCTCTTCTCTTCTTCTCCATATTCTCTTCTCTTCCCCATATTCTCTTCTTCCCATATTCTCTCTTCTTCTCCATATTCTCTTCTCTTCCCCATATTCTCTTCTCTTCTCCATATTCTCTTCTCTTCTTCCCCATATTCTCTTCTTCCCCATATTCTCTTCTTCTCTCCATATTCTCTTCTTCTCTCCATATTCTCTTCCATATTTTTCTCATTGGTCTCTCTTTGCTCCATTGCCATCATTTTATTATTTTTTTGTCGTCTCTCTCTCTCTCTCTCTCGTTGTTTGAAAACGAATAGTTATGTGGATGAGCCGTCAGAATAGGTCAGAGAAGATGTGGGAATGTGGTGACCTCTGTGTGTGTGTCACTCCCCCATTTTGAACTGCTCAGGTATTAAATGAGCTCATCAGCACGACTGATGCATCATTACAGCTGTGGGACACTCTCCTCATTCCCCACTCTGAACTTATCTGGTATTTTGACACGAGAGCAAGTGTGTGTGTGTGTGTGTGTGACAGGAGGGAGCAAGTGTGTGCGTGTGTGACAGGAGGGAGCAAGTGTGTGTGTGTGTGTGACAGGAGGGAGCAAGTGTGTGTGTGTGACGGGTGTTTTTCTTCAGATTTGGAGCTGTAGCCGCTCTGCTCCGCTCTGGTTCAAGCTCTTAAATTCCTTCTGTCCTCCGTTTGCCCTTCAGTTGGTCAGTAATATGCAGGTGTCATTAAATGCACATCGTTTTGGTCAGTAATATGCAGGTGTCATTAAATGCACATCGTTTTGGTCAGTAATATGCAGGTGTCATAAATGCACATCGTTTTGGTCAGCGTCTGACTGAGCTCATTATCTTGCTCATGCATGTAGACAAGCCAACTGTTAATCTTAACATGTACCATCTGTGTCACTAAGCACATGCCTATGACATCAGTCCACATGACCAAACTGAACTCTTAAAAAGAATCTGTAATGCTTATGTAATTCATTTGTATTCATTTGAACTACTGCGTTTAATTGTTTAAAAAAAGGATTGTATGAAAAGGATTCATGATATTAGTTGGTTACGGTACACTTTGTAGTGAATGGTTCCTGCTAACGACTGTGCTTAATGAATCCTAAATAAAGACTTGTTGTGTTGGCCAGTGTTGGCTAATTAGGTCTTTATTGAGGATCATGCTGCTAAAGAGATGAAGGAGCTGATGGAGGAGACAAACAATGGAACCTCTTCTGCTCCGAAAACAGACCTGGAGGTGACGGACCACCCAGACTTCTCTGACCCCTCCATGTTTGCCCAGCGCGATCTGTGTCCATCTGCGCCTCACGGGAGGGTGAGGGTCAGGGTGCTTGACCTTTGACCCCAGGTCATCCTTTACGCTGTGTTTATATAATGTCACAGATTCAGAGTTTATCTTTGTGTTTTTATGTCCTTTGGGAGACACATTACAGATAATAGTTGATAGATATTTATGAAGGAGAGCCAATCCTGGACATCCGGTTTCTTGAGAATCAGCTGTTACTCGTTCTTATTCAGAAGCGTAGTGTTCCTACTTGTATCTGTGTATCGGCCCTCGTCACGCTGTCTTAACAGGATATTGTATACGCCCATATACCACCCTCCCCTTGAGCGGTCAGTAGTGTGATGCAGACTGAGTTTCATAGAAATTAGGGGAATGGGGTATTATCAACTAGATCGGCACGTAATTTGGGCATCTTAATTGATGACTGACTTGACTTCCCTGAGCATGTAGCCTCAATGGCAAAATCATGTCGGTTTGGCCTTTACAACACTAGGCAGATCAGACCTTATCTGACACAATAATCCACACAGCTTCTTGTTCAGATCATGGTCATCTCCAAGCTGGACTATCGTAATTCACTATTAGCTGGATTACCTAAAAAACGTTTACTAGCCAGCCGGTTTTTGCAACTTGTAAACCCTGTCACCATCACCTCCGTTTTAGTGAGGGTAAAACAAAATTGCATAACTGTAACAGAATAATTACTGTAGCTGTGCCAGATGACCTAATCAAGGCTAACATCCAGGCTTCCACGCAAAATAGCATTTTATTCGGTTGAGGCAACAAGTGAGTAGTAGGATGACATTTTTCTTAAAGGCTACAGTGAATAGTGGAAAAAATCTATGGGACACATGATCCTGTCAACGCAGTGTTCCATGGAACGCATGATCCTGTCAACGCAGTGTTCTATGGGACATGGTCCTGTCACTGCAGTGTTCTATGGAACACATGATCCTGTCACTGCAGTGTTCTATTGAAAAACATGATCCTGTCAACACATCAGCCCCAAATAGCAGATATCTACTCATAGGACAAACACACAGACGTCCACGGCTCACCAAACAACACAAACACATAGACATCCACAGTTCACACCCATGAACGCTGGTGGGCAGCAAGGCCCTGCTCTGACGCCATCTTGAGCTATTTAATGGCTGACCAATCGGACCCAAGCAGGAACTCTGCACAAATGCAGCACACATACAGACGGCCAGAACGCACTAGAGCCATAACACACTAGGGGGCGTAACACACTAGAGCCATAACACACTAGGGGGCCGTAACACACTAGGGGGCCATAACACACTAGGGCCATAACACACTAGGGCCAGAACACACACACTAGGGGGCCATAACACACTAGGGGGCCGTAACACACTAGGGCTAGAACACACTAGGGCCATAACACACTAGGGGGCCATAACACACTAGGGCCATAACACACTAGGGGGCCATAACACACTAGGGCCATAACACACTAGGGCCAGAACACACACACTAGGGGGCCATAACACACTAGGGCCATAACACACTAGGGGGCCATAACACACTAGGGCCGTAACACACTAGGGGGCCATAACACACTAGGGGGCCATAACACACTAGGGCCATAACACACTAGGGGGCCATAACACACTAGGGGGCCATAACACACTAGGGCCATAACACACTAGGGCTATAACACACTAGGGCCATAACACACTAGGGGGCCATAACACACTAGGGGGCCATAACACACTAGGGCCATAACACACTAGGGCCGTAACACACTAGGGGGCCATAACACACTAGGGGGCGTAACACACTAGGGTCGTAACACACTAGGGGGCCATAACACACTAGGGCCATAACACACTAGGGCTATAACACACTAGGGCCGTAACACACTAGGGCCAGAACACACACACTAGGGGGCCAATAACACACTAGGGCCAGAACACACTAGGGCCATAACAGTGATGTGACAATTTGACACCACAGACAGTAAAGTCTGCAGGATTGCTTGAAACTCTCAGCATCCAGTCCCCCATGTCACCCCATGTCCATATGAATTCTCTTGGCCCCTTCGGACTTGGCATTTAAAGTTTACTGGCATCTCACTGTGCACTCGTGACCCATGTCTCTGTGAGCTGAACTGCCCACTGCTGCATAGTGACTATTCACTATAACTGCCCACTGCTGCATAATGACTTCACTTCTGTTTTCCACAGAACAAACTGTGCATGCATGCACGTGTGTGTGCGCGCGTGTGCGTGTGCTGTAGGCCTCTCACTGTATTAGCTGTATTAGAGTCTCGTGATTCATAGTGGGTGGGGGGTCCATCTGTGGAGAGGGCGACCAGATGGACTAATGACCCTCCTTCCCATCCTTACTCCCCCCCCCCACCTCCACACCCCCTTCATGTCAACCTTCTTCAATATTCTTCACGCTGGGGTAAACGTAATCCTCAATTAATCTCAATCTCCATAAATCTCCATAAATTCTGCCCGCGGCCCCAACTGCCCATACTGTGGGTCTGTGGATCTGCCGCTAGCTCACTGGGCCCATTCAATTAGCAACAAGTCCAGTTTTGTATGTCGACAGAAAGTCATGCAATCTGCTGTGTAAGTCAGTCTCTTCAAATTCATTTTCTTATTGACCCCTGTGTGTGTCTGTGTGTGTGTGCGTGTGTGTGTGTGTGTGTGTGTGTGGTCATGACATTGGGGGGAGGGGAACTGTATCTCGCTGTGCTGTAACTGAAATGTTGTCTTTGCTGCCCTGAACAAGTTATTGATTTTTCCATGGCTGAAGAGCTAAGTCACTTGACTAGGCTACTGCGCTTCCTCTTTCTCCCTCTCTCTCTCTCTTTCTCGCTGACTGACTTTCTCTCCTACCCTTTCTGTGTTCTTTTTGTATGTCTCATCTCTTTCTCCCACACCCTCCCTCTCTCTCTCTCCCTCTCTCTAAGCATTGTGACCTTTCTTCCTTTGTTTCGGTGGCTCTGTTTTTAGCGACGTTATGCGTTACACTGTTGCACATTTAGACCATCTCACTATTCTGTCGATAATAAAACCAAATCCTTCGCCACACTTGGCCATACGCCACATGTCTCCTCCATCTCACCCCCCCCCCCCCCCCGATAACCCCCCTGCCCCCGACAACACCCCCCCGATAACCCCCCTGTCTCTCCTGTGTGGCTTGCCTCTGCTATGTCCATGTCCAGTACTTTGTTTCTGCTCCTTTGTGTCTTACACCTGCCAATCACTCGGTAGCCATGGCGACTTGAAATACATTATTCTGCGGCTAATCTCACTGGAGTCTTCGGGGGGGATCCAACTATTCTCTAGACTCTAGAATGGGTTTGCAGCTCGGGGGGGATCTAACTATTCTCTAGACTCTAGAATGGGTTTGCAGCTCGGGGGGGATCTAACTATTCTCTAGACTCTAGAATGGGTTTGCAGCTCGGGGGGGGTCTAACTATTCTCTAGAGAGACTCTAGAATGGGTTTGCAGCTCGGGGGGGATCTAACTATTCTCTAGAGAGACTCTAGAATGGGTTTGCAGCTCGGGGGGGATCTAACTATTCTCTAGACTCTAGAATGGGTTTGCAGCTCGGGGGGGATCTAACTATTCCCATCAAAGTCATTTTCAGAGACTCTAAAATGGGTTTGCAGCTCGGGGGCAGGAGAGACATGAAGAGCAATAACCAGGAGATGAAGCAGCAACAAGACACACACACACACACCCCACGCATCACACACACACACACCCCACGCATCACACACACACACCCCACGCATCACACACACCCCACGCATCACACACACACACCCCACGCATCACACACTCCCCACGCATCACACACACCCCACACACACACCCCACGCATCACACACACACACCCCACGCATCACACACTCCCCACGCATCACACACACCCCACACATCACACACACACACCCCATGCATCACACACACCCCACACATCACACACACACACCCCATGCATCACACACACCCCACGCATCACACACACCCCACACATCACACACTCCCCACGCATCACACACACCCCACACACACACCCCACGCATCACACACACACACCCCACGCATCACACACTCCCCACACATCACACACACCGCACACATCACACACACACACCCCATGCATCACACACACCCCACGCATCACACACACACACCCCACACATCACACCCCACGCATCACACACACACACCCCACGCATCACACCCACCCCACGCATCACACACAGGCACCCCACGCATCACACACACCCCACACATCACACACTCCCCACGCATCACACACACCCCACACACACACCCCACGCATCACACACACACACCCCACGCATCACACACTCCCCACGCATCACACACACCCCACACATCACACACACACACCCCATGCATCACACACACCCCACGCATCACACACACACACCCCACGCATCACACCCACCCCACGCATCACACACAGGCACCCCACGCATCACACACACCCCACGCATCACACACTCCCCACGCATCACACACACCCCACACACACACCCCACGCATCACACACACCCCACGCATCACACACACCCCACGCATCACGCATCACGCATCACACACACCCCACGCATCACACACACCCCACGCATCACACACACCCCACGCATCACGCATCACGCATCACACACACCCCACGCATCACACACACCCCACGCATCACACACACACACACACCCCAAGCATCACACACACACACCCCACGCATCACACACAGGCGCGCCCACCCCACACATTACACACAGGGACAATACCACTGGTATTGTTATAAACATTGGACAATAACCTCCACCATCATCAAACATGTTCTAAATGCCTTTTTTAAAAATCCGATACCGCATGGCGCAGTCCACCCCCGATACCGCATGGCGCAGTCCACCCCTGATACCGCATGGCGCAGTCCACCCCCGATACCGCATGGCGCAGTCCACCCCTGATACCGCATGGCGCAGTCCACCTCACCGAGATCACAGAATTTGACTTATTTTACTTACATCCCTAACATACCTGTCCAATCAGACTCAGGTGTGCCCACGCATAACATACCTGTCCAGTAATCTGACCGTCTCAAAGCCCAGTGGAAGGACAGAAATTAAACTAGAAAGTGTAATTCCAGGGAATTATCATTGCATGTAAATGCAAAAAAGCTGCCGTTTATAACATTATATTACTTACAGTATAATAATTCAGATTACATAGACTTACAGTATTCTTGAAACCCACTTACTTGGTTAGATGTTAGCTTAGCGTATATGACAGCAAAAATAAATTGTTAATTCAATATTGATCAACATTTTTTGTTTTAATACAGCAGAATGATACTCAGAATACACTAATGAACACTTAAAGGAACCGTATGTAAGAAATGTAATTCAATTAATCATAAAATGGCCCTGATATGTCACTAGACATTAAGAAATCATGTTAATTTCAAATACATCACTGACAACAGTAGTCCGGCCAGGATATTGTCATTTAAAAAATGAAGTTGCAGCCCTCAACTGATGTTGATGTTGTGTTTTGTCATGTCATGTTGTGTTTTGGCCTGATGCGCCACCCTCCACCTATCTACTAGTCACGAAGTCAGTAATGTTTCGGCATCCGGGTTGGCCACCTCGAGTCAGGGGGAGGGGGAGGGGATACACCGCTCTACAGTAATTTGAAAGTGATTGCAGTACCAGTTTTTGCCACAAATTTACATATGGTTCCTTTAACAACCAATGTAAGCTTGAAGTAAAAAAAAAAAAATCAGTTGTTGAAACTAATTTTAAAGTTACCCAATAATGATTAGGGAGAAACCAGATGTCTACTGAATTTGCATTCTTACAGAACTTGATAATGCCAATCATATCCTAAGACAGATCTGTTTATCAGTGGTAATTCTGAACTGGCAGAAAGAGCTAGAGGTCTCAGTTAATAATAATAGGTCACATTTGGTGGTGACGCTCCCGCACCACCAGACTCACCAACAGCTTCATACACCAGGCTGTTAGGATGCTGAACTCTCTCCCCCCTCCACCCTCAGCTACATAACATCCTGGAATTTTAGACCCAAAATGGCTACCTTGCACTACTCCACTTGTACACTTGCACACTTGCAACTTGTTGTTGTTGTCCTGTTGTCCTGAACACTTCTGAACACACTTCTGCTGCTCTTACATAACTTGCACCACTATGCCACTTGCATACTTAGGTCAAACAAAACTACCTCAGCCATTTATTGGCCTGACTTTTGCACTTTTATATTGACTGTCTACTGTATGCACAATTGCACAATTTCTACCAAATTTTGCTGCTCTTATTTCTTCATTGTATGTGCCTTCTTAGTTTTACTTTTTATATTGTTTACTTGAATGTTATGTTTGTCTGTGGACCTAATTGGTAAAATATGTCTTGTCTCCACCGTGGGATAGTAGGAAACGCAATTTCGATCTCTTTGTATGTCTTGAAATGTGAAGAAATTGACAATAAAGCAGACTTTTGACTTTTGACTTTTATATAGACTGAAGAATAAGATTTAGCCCTTCAGATGATCAGTTTTAGATAGAACTTAGGTTAGAATCTTAATTTTCACACAGCACAGCTCCGGTCTAAAAACAGGCCTAACAGCACAGCTAAGTTTCACAGATGTCATAGCACAGGTATGATTCAAATGTATGCATGATTCATATAGTTGTTGTCATAGTCCTCCTGTAACAATATAATACTCAGAATGTCTCAGTGTAGATCTCAGATCTACGTTTCAGTATAGTTCAAAGGTATGTGCAGATATGTTGAGATATGGTCACATGTTTTTAGGAATGAATGTAAGTGTTAATGTCAGCGATGTATGGTTAGCAGGTTGTGCACAGACAGGCACACACATAATGTAATACACGGTCATCACCACACTGGTCTGGTCTGGAACCTAAGAGATAAAAGCAAACAAGTTAGAGTTATACCAAAAACAAGGAATGTGTACAATTGTTCAATACAACTTAGATATTTAAGTGAGGTTGTTGCACCATACATCTGTAATGGTAGTTAAATATACTAGCCTATAGTATTTCATTGCAAACAAAGCAACATTTTATGTTTTATTCATTTCAGTTTAAGGATAGTTGATAGCCAAACAGTTTAAAGTAAACAGCTTGTAGGCACACCTTGTAGGCAAAGGGTGTGTTGTTGCTGTTGATAATCATAAACTGAGTCTTAAGGATGGACCATTCTGATATTATGTATCTTGATAACCAACTTGCTAGGTCCGTCATCCACATTTTTTCTACAGATTACGATGTAGGCCTACTCTAGGATGTACTACAACTGGGAAGCTTGATTCGTGTGCCTGGCTAGCAGCTACACTTTTATTTTTAGGCCAGAATAATGCAGAAATGAGTAACGTTAGCCTAGGCCAAGTAAACATACTCTGTAGCCTATGTTGACAACACAAACGTTATACCTCAACTTCTGTAGTGTGTTTTAACAATACTTTGGTCATATGGTCCGTTTCAAACAGTATGACTTTTATCAGGTCCCTTTTCACAGGTGTATTTAATCAAGTACAATATGATTCGTACTTTATCTGGTTAACGTTAGAAACGCTGCTGGTTAGTGAGCAAATGTTACGTTAACGTCAGTGCTTAGCTGGGAGCAACGTTAGGTTTAATTGTCGTTAGCTAACATTATCGAAACCTACAGCTAACCGGTCACTTTAAAGTTGACGGCATATTAACGTTGATTAGGTGGGTTTCCTTACATAATAAATATCAACGGATAGGGTAAGTGCTAACGTTAACTATTCCCCTAACGTTAGAACTACCGTAACGTTATAACGTTAGTTTGGCTATTTGTGACCTATCATTTCATACATAGCCTATAGTATATAGAATGCTAGTGTAACGGATGCCAGCTAGCTTAGCTGTGCTTGTGGAACGTTGGTAAACCTCACTCCCCGACGCCTCAAGAGTGCTGCTGGCATGCGAGCCTGTAGCCTGGGCTATTGGCTCAATTGTTAGCGCGCTCGCCTCCCGATCCGAGGTGCTGCTGTTTCGCAGGTTCGATTCCGGGCGTGTGCAAGGCTGAATCGCGCAGGTTCAACACAACGCAGGTTACATTGGTGCCGTGACCCGGATCGGGAGTGAGGTTTAGGGGGGTGAGTGTAACGGATGCCAGCTAGCTTAGCTGTGCTTGGGGAACAATGGTAAACCTCACTCCCCGACGCCTCAAGAGTGCTGCTGGCATGCGAGCCAGTAGCCTGGGCTATTGGCTCAATTGTTAGCGTGCTCGCCTCCCGATCCGAGGCGCTGCTGTTTCGCAGGTTCGAGTCCGGGCGTGTGCAGGGCTGAATCGCGCAGGTTCAATACAACGCAGGTTACACTAACGTTACACAACATAATGTTTGACGACATAAATGAGTCAAATACCAAAAATCGGACCACTTACCTTGTTTAGGCCTACTCATTTTGAGTAGGCCTAAACTGTTCGCCAAAGGCCATCATCTCTGGCCCCAGGTTGATACTAAAAACAAAAGTAGGCTCTGATTTAGCCTAGTCTACTACTGTATGACTTCAACGAGGTGATCTTTAGTTTCGTTCTGCTTACAGTATCACAATGCCACTTGCAACGCCTTTGAATGCAGTCCGTTGCCCTGTTTACTGGCAATGCTACAGCGGACTTACACTGCCACCTCGTGGCGATAAGTTGTAATACATTTCATGCAGCTGCTTGAATCACGGAAAGCGCGAATGAAGTGGCCACTAAATGGGACCCACTGTATGTGGTAACACAGCCAATATTTTTTTTCAAATGTGCTTCATAAACATACAATACTGCACTACAAAAACGCAAACATCTGAATTATACTTCTCCCTTCACCCAAATAATGAAGGTGAAAGGAAGCTATTAAGCCTTAATGGTGCTTCCTAAGGGGGGTATTGTCAAACCTGGCAACACAGCCCGCATGCCACATGGCATTGTTTACAAAACTTAACCGCAGCGCACGTTTGCAGGCACAGGCAGGCGACGTTAGTTCCGCTAGCGTGAAACACAAAATGGACCGGTTTTTAATAATAAAAAAAAGGGACAGAAATGAGCTCAAAAACCAGATGGACAGACACACAGTGAACAAAAATCAGCACGAAGACACCGGAGAGGGGACGAGCAGACAAACGGCAGGTGTAACGTTACCCAGTATTGGCTGTTATTTCTTTTTTTGTGGGATGTCCAATTTATATGTAGAAATGCACATTTGCAAAGGTGACTTAGTATTTTGTCGTAAAAGTGGCTCTCCTTTTGATTTTGCACTGCCAATGTGGCTCTTGTGAAAAAAACAGTGAGGATCACTGACGTAAAGTATCACGGCAGGCAAAGACGTCCAAAACGTTCAGAAGATTCACAGCTCCAGTGGTAGAAAGATTGCAGCGGTTGATTGCTTTCAGCTGCAGGTCACGTCATAATGCTAAAAGTTGCCGCCACGGCGGTCAATGTTAACTCTAAATATTTCTTGCTCTTTTATCGTAAATATTTCAAAAAGTATAAATTTCACAAATATGAAAAATACATTGTACAATTGTCCGTTACAAGAGCTTTGTAGGAGTCTTTGAATGAGGTCAGACGGTTCAGCGGTTTCAGTCACATTCAGTCACACAAACGTTGAATTTGGTCGGAAGAAGAATAATTATAAGAAGAACAGTGATAATAATCCATTGCATTTACATGCAATGCAATTAAACTTTCATATACTGTGCCCCCTCTACAATCTAACAAACATTGAAACACAGACAGACACATGCGCACAAACACACACCAAGCACAATAAAACTGATCTGGTGAGTAGAGAGAGAGGGAGTGTGTACAGAGGCTCCTTTATTGAAGTAATCTGCGGAAAACAGTTTACTCACACAACACCACTCCAAATAGGCATTAAGACTGGCTGTCCATGGAGCGCAGTTCATTGTATAATTGACATCAAACAATGGTTGAAGTGGATGTGTCAACCAATGGCTGAAGTGGATGTGTCAACAAATGGTTAAAGTGGATGTGTCAGTGTGCCTCCCCTCATGCCATCTCCCCCAACCCAGTACAGGGCTGCCGATGATGTCCAGATAGCCTCCAGAGATGAGAGCATAATTACAAACATGCTTGCCAGGACAGATTCCTTTCTGGAATGGTCAGGTCTGGAGATTAAGGAGGCAAAATGTGCTGTTCTGTATGAGAGGAGGAGTGGAGGGAATCGACGGTATCGTTCAAAAACTGATAAATGCCCTGAGTTCACAATAGCATCAAAACCCATACGTGTATATTCTCTTCATGAGACATACAGCTACCTTGGACACAAAATGAACATTGCAGGAGAATGGAAGGAGCAAGTAAACACCATCTTGTCCGAGTCTACGTCCAGGTGGGACTTGATTGACAGTTGCCCACTGCCTCTGATTATGAAGTTGGAGGCTATCAGACAGGTAGCACTGTCAAAAGTGCAACATCTGTTCTCCAACATTCACATCCAGCAGAAAGTCCTAAGTGAAATGAACAACAAAACAGTGAACTTACAGTAGTGCGAAAATGGTTTGGACTCAACACACACAGCACCCGTGACATCATCTTTCACCCCCAGTGGGAAGGGGGACCAAACATGGAGTGGATCTACACCAGCACGCGGATTTCACATCTTCTGACCATGCTGAACAGCGATGACAAGGATGTTAGGGTGCTGGCTCGATCCTCCCTGTTCCTGGACCTAAGAAGACGCAAGGTCCCTTTGGCCAGGGAGTCGGATCCCCACTTCCTAGGATTCAAAAGGAAAAACAGCGGAAAACTTGATACACACTCTGCTGGTCTTGGGGTCTGGTCAGACTGGCCAGATCTGAATGACCTCTTGGTCTTGTGTGTGTGTGGACAGTGAGACTGGTGCGTGTGTGCGTGCAAGCGTGTGCGTGTGTATGTGGACAGTGACACTGGTCCCATGTTAGTGCTCTGGTTCACTCCTGTAAGCATCAACACTAGATGGAGCTGCACTCATAACCCCCCCCCCACACACACACACACACACACACAGCCTCCTCCCCCAGGTTCATACTGGGGCACCGTCAACTGCTCTCTCTCTCTCTCTCTCTCTCTCCCTCTCTCTCTCTCTCTCTCTCACTGGGTACTCCCCCAACACTAACCATGACACTAAATTCCAACCCCAACACTAACCATGACACTAAGTCCTAACCCCAACCCAACACTAACCATGACACTAAGTCCTAACCCCAACCAAACCCTAAATCCTACACATTCATTCTCTCCAAATGGATGGAGCAACTCTGGGATGTGTGTGTGTGTGTAGTTTTCTAGTAATGGGAATGTGTGTCATGCTCTCATGTTCTCATCACTATGTTCTCTATGTTCTCATGTTCTCATCGCTCTGTTCTCATCGCTCTGTTCTCTACGTTCTCATGTTCTCATCGCTCTGTTCTCATGTTCTCATCTCTCTGTTCTCTATGTTCTCATGTTCTCATCGCTCTGTTCTCATCTCATCGCTCTGTTCTCTACGTTCTCATTCTCATGTTCTCATCGCTCTGTTCTCTACGTTCTCATCGCTCTGTTCTCTATGTTCTCATGTTCTCATCATTCTGTTCTCATCTCATCGCTCTGTTCTCTACGTTCTGATTCTCATGTTCTCATCGCTCTGTTCTCTACGTTCTCATGTTCTCATCGCTCTGTTCTCTATGTTTTCATGTTCTCATCATTCTGTTCTCATCTCTCTGTTCTCTGTGTTCTCATCGTTCTGTTCTCATAGCTCTGTTCTCTATGTTCTCATGTTCTCATTGCTCTGTTATCTATGTTCTCATGTTCTCATAGCTCTGTTCTCTACGTTCTCATTGCTCTGTTCTCTATATTGTCATGTTCTCATCCCTCTGTTCTCATTGCTCTGTTCTCTACGTTCTCATGTTCTCATCGCTCTGTTCTCTATGTTCTCATGTTCTCATCATTCTGTTCTCATATCTCTGTTCTCTGTTCTCTGTGCTCTCATGTTCTCATCTCTCTGTTCTCATAGCCCTGTTCTCTACTTTCTCATTGCTCTGTTTTCTATGTTCTCATAGCTCTGTTCTCTGTGCTCTCATGTTCTCATGGCTCTGTTCTCTACGTTCTGCAGACATGTCTCAGGAGCAGAGGACGTCAGCGATGGCGGTGGCAGGGGCGATCATGGGGGCCATCCTGGCGCTCTTCCTCATCACGGTATTCACCATCGTCCTCCTCACTGCCAGGAAGGCTCCGCCCCCTGCATACACAGATAAAGTGTAAGTACCCTAACCCTAACATCAGCCCCCGCCCCTAACTATAGATCACGCCCCACCATTCAGCTCCACCCCCTGCATACACAGATAAAGTGTAAGTACCCTAACCGTAGGCCCCGCCCCCTAACAATAGACCCCCCCCCTTACCCTAACATTCAGCTCCGGCCCCTGCATACACAGATAAAGTGTAAAAACCTTAACCCTAACATCAGGCCCCGCCCCTAACCATCTCCCCACCCCCTAACCCTAGGCCCCGCCCCCTAACCCTTACTGTGCAACACCACATCTGTGCTGCTCTGTGTACAAACATGTTTATTTACGGTTTCCCAAATGTACCTTTATTGGTTTTTATATTTTTCCTGTGTAGGCTAGTTACAGATGGAGAAATGATATCACTCTAATTCTGTATGAGTGAGGTTTTCCCTCTTCTCTGTCCTACAACATATTTACTGTTGAAAGAGGATTTGAGCACCTTTGACTGTTCAGATTTAAAATGGTTGCTTCCACATACAATGTGAGCGCATATCACTGCTTATTCCAAATCCCAAATTGCACCACAATAATAGCAAACTACTTTAGAGAGCCCAGCAGTTGTGTGTGTGTGTGTGTGTGTGTGTGTGTGAGAGAGAGAGAGAGAGAGAAGCAGCAGCAGTTTTAGCAGCTGAACTTTAAGTCCTTGGGGAATCCACCTGAGCAGAAGCTGCCTCAGCAAATCTCTGATGCCAGTTAGAGAGAGAGGGAGAGAGAGAGTTGATCACTTCAGTTCATCTTTTGCTGCTTTATCACTTCAGCTCATCTTTTGCTGCTTTATCACTTCAGCTCATCTTTTGCTGCTTTCAGAGAGAAACTATGAGGATGTCTCAGCATTACCCATCAGAGTCTAAATGCCTCTGTCTTGTCTGCTGTCAACAAGCACTAAAAAAGAAAAGCAATAACCCTTTTCTTTCCATAATCTACCACTTCAAACTGTGGTACACAGATGGCAGTATTCTACAAGGGGGAGCTAAAGATTAAAACATTAGCACACATTACCATTCCCATTAGTGTGATGTCTTGGTAATAGACTGCTATGGATCACACCATGCTACCTACACACATGCTATGCTACCTACAACTGTATTGATGTGTGCATCAGTTAATACAACTAGTGTGGATGGTCGTCACTTTAAGAGCTTAGCATACTATTGCTAAATAAGTGTATTCATATATTAGGACTATAGGCAAGCCATTACAATTACCAGAGTACAGGCAGAGACAGACTAGAGCTGGCTATGTTAGAGAGGAACTAACTCAGATAGACTACAGCTGATGCCGTGGCCTACTGGTTAGCGCTTCGGACTTGTGACCGGAGGGTTGCCGGTTCGAACCCCGACCAGTAGGCACGGCTGAAGTGCCCTTGAGCAAGGCACCTAACCCCGACCAGTAGGCACGGCTGAAGTGCCCTTGAGCGCCTGACCCCGACCAGTAGGCACGGCTGAAGTGCCCTTGAGCGCCTGACCCCGACCAGTAGGCACGGCTGAAGGCCAGTAGGCACGGCTAACCCCGACCAGTAGGCACGGCTGAAGACCAGTAGGCACGGCTAACCCCGACCAGTAGGCACGGCTGAAGGCCAGTAGGCACGGCTAACCCCGACCAGTAGGCACGGCTAACCCCGACCAGTAGGCACGGCTGACCCCGACCAGTAGGCACGGCTAACCCCGACAGTAGGCACGGCTGACCCCGACCAGTAGGCACGGCTAACCCCGACCAGTAGGCACGGCTGACCCCGACCAGTAGGCTGAAGTGCCCTTGAGCGCCCCGACCAGTAGGCT